>NW_007074465.1:199334-225136 GCF_000164805.1 Carlito syrichta
CGGGGGGGGGGGGTCCAGGTGAGGGAGTCTCACCTTGAACCTGAGCAGGACCCCAGGAGGGAGGACTTGAGTGTGTGCACATAGTCACGGGGCCCTTGTATGGGAGCCGATGCCACCCTGCTGGCCGGCCCCATCCCCGTCCCATGTCCTTAGTGTGACCCGTGGCAGGTTTGCAAGTCAGACCACATCACAGCTCTAGGAACGGCAGGGACACAGGACTCGGTCCCACAAGAGGGGGAAACTCAGGATTTGGTCCTGCAAGAAGGGGGACTTTGGGACCAGCCCCACAAGAGGGGGGACCTCAGGACTCAGCCCCTCTTGCTCTCGGGCTGCTGGTACCACGCGCAGACAGGCCCGGGCCGTACTGCATGGACCGACTCCCGCAGAACCTTTAGGAAGCCCAGCGTAAAGACCCATGGCTGCCAGGCCAGGGCCTGGTGCTGTGCCGATGCCCGGACTCAAAGCCCCCATCCATGTGGCATCGCGAGAGGAGGCGAGGCCAAGGTGCCTCCCACCCAGCCTCATGCGGGGACCGCTGGAATTACAGCACAGACCTCCCGTCCACCTGACTGGCAGAGCCCCATGCCTAGCCCCGGACAGTGCCTGAGAGCGTCCAGGCACACTCTGGTGCAGTCCAGCACTGAGCCCTCCCTGTTGCCTGGAGGACACAGCAGCTTCTCCTGTGGGGGCTGGGTCACAGCCAGCGGCACCCAGACGCACAAGCCGGGGACAGACAAGCACACATTACCTGGCACTGTGGGTGGCCTACGTGGAGCGCCCCCGCCGTTTCCACGCTGGGCAGCGTGGCCTCCAGGGCGTGTCTGTGTAACAGGCTTGGATCCAAGCACTTGGCAGACTGGGCGTGGGTAGAACTGGCTCCTGGGGCCGCTTTGTCCATGTTCTGACAGTGACACGCAGGGAGCGCCATCTCCCCACTGAGCTGGGCATGGGTGGGACTGCTGGCACCTCTGCCCGGGGCTGGCCTCGGAAGGGTCACCCGCAGGGTAGAGGGGCGCTCCTGGGCCTCCTTCCTTCTGGGGTCTCGCTGCAGGGTGCACTGCGGGGGGCCCAGGATGGGGTCCAGCAGGACCCGGGGGCACCGTGCTGGCCGTGGCCAGGTGTCCGAGAGCGGGGCTGGGGTGCTGGGGCTGCAGACGGGTGGCGTGGGCTGCCTGGCCTTGCCCACGCCGGTGCCTTGCACACCGAGGTTGGGCCCGCTGAACGGTGGAGGGTCCACTGTGGGCTGTGGGGGACAACGGAGTGTGGGCGTGGGCCGCTCTGGGGTGGGCCCATGCCCACCGGCTCAGGGATGAATGCCCGGGGTCCCATGCAGCCCCCAGGACCCCCACGCCTGGAGACCCCCCAGGGAACCAAGGCTCTCTGAGGCTGGGGCGCCTGGCTGGTCCCACACCCAGGACCCGAGAGGCCCTTTCCTGACTCCAAAGACAGGTGTCGGCTGCCCTTCCCAGTAGCCCACCACCCTAGCTCCCTCTGCCCGGAATGCTCCGCAGTCCCTGGCGAGGGCCCAGCCCACACCCGAGCCACCACCCACCCTGCAGGTCCCAGGGAGGCGGCGGCTGCACAGGCCCTGGAGGCAGCGAGGAGGGAGGCACCCAGGCCCAGGCAAGAAGCTGCCGGGGGGCCTGGAGGCGGCGAGGTGTCCCGCTCACATGGGCCACAGGAATTGGGGGCGCCAGGGATGCGAAGCAGGCGGTGGGACTGAGGCCTCCAGCTGGGGGAGCGGACAGCCGCCCTTTCCCAAGTCCAGCCGAGGTGCTGGCCTGCCCAGCCCGGAACGCGGCCAGCGGGTGGGGGCAGCTCCGTCCCCCAGGGGCCCCGGCAGGTGCGCCCACCTGTCTCCACAGGAGCTCGAAGTTGCCAACGTCACAGGCGTGGTCCAGCTTGCGGTCCAGCACCACCTTGAGGGTGTCCTCCTGCACCTGCGCGCAGAGCTGGGCCGTGACGGGCGTGGACGGACGCATGGTGGGCCCGGAGTTGATCTCAATCAGCCAGGGCCGCAGGTCTCTGCCCAGGACGAAGTCAGCGCCGAACAGCTCGAAGCTGTTCTTGCGGGGCTCCACGTGGTCCTGGGCCACGCGCATGGCGTGGGCCACAGCCCGCTTCATGGCAGGGTAGACGAGGCGACCCCACGCGGCCCCGCAGCCCCGCGTCTGCAGATACTGGCAGAAGCGGGTGCTGGTCCACATGTTGTGGCCGGGCAGCAGGGGGCTGCGGTCCTGGTCGTGGCGGAGGCCCCTCTGGATGGAGTGGTTGCACAGGTGGACGGCACTGCGGGCAACGCTCGGGTGAGGCCGCCCTGCCAGGCAGCCCATGCCTGCATGTGGGGCCGTCCCTGCTGGCTCCCCACCCCGGAGCCTGGTCCCCGAGCACAGCGCTTCCTGCCCCGCCCAGCTGTGTGGTCCCGGACAGAGGGGCAGCCCTGGTCCAGCCTGGGAACAGCACACACTGCCCCGGCAGGGCAGCGGCCCAGCAGCCCAGGGCCCCCAATGGGGGACCGCTGGCTGGTAACAGCCTCCCTGCCTCCGTTTCCCCTTCTGCAAATGGCAGGAGGGATGCCGGCCCTCGAGGGCTGCCCTGGTGAGGAGAGGTGAGAAAGGTTCGCCGAGTTAAAGCGTTCAGTTAACGCATCAGTGCTCCTGCCTAATCGAAACAGGATTTAAAGTGACTGACATCTTTCAGGAGAGGGTGAAGCCCCACGAGGGCCAGGGGCATTCCGTCCAAGTTGCAGGCATGGAGGGCGGCCTGCCGGGTGGGATTTCCACCTACCCTGCAGCCGCGCGTAAGTGATACTTCCACAGAAGCCGTGGAAAGGAAAGTGATACAGGCACACCGAGGGGACTTTTGGAAATTAGAAAGGCTGTGATGTGGCTGCGGACCCCAGTGCTGGCCTTCACTGTCTTCAGTTCTTGGCACGTGCCAGGCTGGGCCAAGCTCACACAGGTGCGATTCTGGGAAATCCCGTCACCTGGGCAAGGGCTGCGGTCCCAGATGGAGAAACAGGGCTCAGAGAGGGCACAGGCTTATGGAGAAACAGGGCTCAGAGCGGGCACGGGCTTTGCCAGGTGCACTGCTCATGGCCGGTGGGGCCAGGAATGGGGGAGGGGGCATCCCTGGGCCCCACACCACTCAGAGCACCTTTGCACAGGTGAGTTCCCAGACCCCACCTCCAGGTCCGCTCTACCTGAGGCAGCCAGCAGGGAGAGGCCGAAGCCCCAGCCGCCCCCCAGGACCTGGTCCAGGTGGGACCCCGGTGCGACCTCCCCAGGCAGGACTCCAGAGTTAAGCCCCCTCAGGTCTCCGTGGAGCGACTCTTGGCCCTCCCTGGATTCTGGCTGATTCCTCTGCCAACCCCTGCTCTCATAAGACGTCTAGGCCGCCAGCCCCTCGCGTGGGGGTTGGTCACAAAACAGCCAGAGGACGCCTCGGTTCAGGGAAGCTGGCAGAGCTTCTCGTGTGGATGGCCAGGGTCCTCACGTGGGCAGGACGGGGAGCCTGTCTGAGCCCTCAGAAACATGCCGTCCACGAGAGACGCTCCGCCAGCCTCCCTGCCCAGGGCAGCCCTTTCCTGGACGTAGGCTGCCCTGGCGCCCCACACTGTCCCAGCACCCACAGGCACGCGGCAAAGGGTGCCTTGGCAGAAAAGGATCCTGGGCAGAAGATACATGCATCGTGGGGTTGAGCTGGTTCTGAAAGTCAGTGGGCCTAGGCCTGGGCCGTGGGCAGGTTCTGACCTGCCAGGCCTCAGTCACCCCATCTGTGCCTCTTGTGGTGGTGGGTGGCAGTGCGGGCCTGCCAGGGTGCTGTGGGGTGGCCACGCGGCCTCACGCTCAGTGTCACCCTCCCTCCTCACTGACCCATCCAGGTTGTCTAGGGAGAAGCGCTGAGTTGAGAAGCGCAGGTAGCTGTCCTTGTAGAACCAGACGGTCAGGGGGTTCCAGTCGGTGACCAGGAACCACTGTCGGATGTCGAACTTGGTGTCGCAGATGAGCAGCGGTGTCTCAATGTACTTTTGGACCACCCACTTGTCCCCGGGGGGAGCGTGGTCTGCAGCCGCCAGCCCCAAGATGTCCTCCACATGGTTCATGCACACAATGTCTGCAAGAGGCCACCATCAGCCTGGTGGGCACAGCCACCATGCAGGGCCCAAGCTCCCGGGCTCTGGACCCACTCTGGCTCCCACCAGGACCAGGAGAGTACGTGGGGGGGCAGGGGACCTTTGTGCTCCAGGGACCAGGCTGCCGCCACTGGGCCAGCCCCAGGGCTCCAGGGGACACAGACCAATGAAGGCACAGGAACAGGGACAGAGGCACTTTCGGATGGGAGCCAGCAAGCCCTCAGCCATGCTCTGGATGTGGCATGAACAAGAGGTGGAGGGACACTGACATTCACCCCATCTGGTCCTCCCTGCCTGTGCAGGTGGGTCTCCCATCCTCATGCCCAGAGTTAGGCCACATGTGGAGACCAGTGGCACACGAGCAGAAGAATCTGTGTCACTCTGAGCTGATATATTTCACGCCAGCCTACCTTTTCTCTGTGGTGACAGCCCTGAAATCCTAGGGGACTGGGGTTGTAAGATGAGAGACTTTGCTGGGCAGAGCACCCCCTTTTATCTGCCCATGCTGCCCCACAATAGTCAACAAGAATGCACAAGAGATTCGCTGCTTTTGCTGAAAGCCACTGAGAGTTTGGGTGCTATTTGTTACGTGGCACTGTCTGGTCTATTCTGACTGATACAGGGTGGAAGGGAGCACTATCTCTGGAGGTAAAGGTAGAACAAGGCACAGTTGCTCTAGACTTTTGCTTCTTCAGTCTTAGTGAGTGGAGGCCCTGCTGTCCTGAAATGAAAGCTTTGGACACAGGAATAAGCCACAGAAGCTATGCTGGGCCAACACCCGGCCGGCCAAGAGCAGGAAAGGGCACAATCAGTGGCCAGCAGTGAGAGGCCATTTGGTTTTGACCCAGTGGGTTTGGGGTGTCCATGGGGTGTCCCTGGACATGCCGGTGTCTTCAGTGGGAGGAAAGTCTGGCCTGATGGATGGGGGGAGACAGACGCTGCTCAGGAAGGAGAGCGGGCTCAGGGCAGGGCTAGAGGAGGAGTTTGCTGTGCGTGGCCAGGCAGGGCGGATACTCCTGGGAGAACAGAGGCTAGCCCTGAAAATCTGCAAGGCATCAGGGGAATGTGGGCTGCACAGGCCCCAAAGAGAGAATCTTTCAGGACAGATGATGTTTGGGTCTCACGGCACTAAAATAATAACGATTACAGTTTTTAAAAAAACATAAAAATTAACCACTTGTGAATTTTTATGAAAGAAACAAAACAAAACTCTCTTCAAAATAACTCAGGAGGCAACAGAATAGCAAAAGTAAAAGTGTGTTTAGATACTAAGAAAAATGAGAACAGCAGATGTAACATAAGCAAGAGGGATGCAGCTGAGCCTCAACTGAGCCCGGCTTGTTTATTTGTTTTTAAAAGGACACACAGGAGCCGGGCTCGGTGGCTCAGCCTGTAATCCCACACCTTTGGGAGGCCGAGGTGAGTGGATTGCCTGAGCCCACGGGTTCAAGACCCGCTTGGGCAGCGAGACCTCATCTCTACAATAAATCAAAAAATCAGCCGGGCGTGGTAGCATATGCCTGTAGTTCCGGCTACTCGGAAGGCTGAGGCGGAAGGATCGCCGGAGCCCAGCAGGTCGAGGCTGCGGTGGCTGGGAGTGGCCACTGCACTCCAGTCTGGGCGACACAGCAAGACTCCAACTCAAAAATAAATAATAAAAAATAAATAAATAAAAGGACACACAGCCATACACTACTCACCAGCAAGAATAAGAAAGAGACCAGAGTCATAGCTGCACTCAAGAAGATGAGGTGGAAAATCACAGACAAAATTTATAGCAGGTGCAAAGGCTTTACCTCCATGAGAGAACCTGGTCTCTACAGGTGAGTTTTACAGGGAGTACAGGGGGCAGGAATTCATTGGTACTTGAGACGACATCCTCCAGCCATTTCAGAGGCCCCGCGAGCCCCTTGCCATGATCGCACAGCAATACAGAAAGGAAGACCACAGAGCGGTTTAACTTGCACACACACACAGGAAAGCCCTAATCAACGAGCAAACCCTGATCCTGCACTGTGCCGTGAAGACATCTCTTCCTTGAGCTGTGAGGCCAGACCCGATGCCCGCCTTGGCACTCTACCTCCTTGTTCCTCCCCGCAGATCCCCGGGTGCCAGTCGCGCCTCACCCCTGGCAGGCGCCAAGTGGGGCCCTTGGCGCCGGATGCAGCTCGGGGAGCAGTCACACCACAGCACTCACCCCGGCCGCGGGACTTGGCCGCCGGCTTTACGATCCAGATGTTGTGCAGCCCGTCAATCTCCGTCTGCGGGTTCACAGCCGAGATCTTGCTCAGCAGGGCCTGGCACTGCTGGAAGTAGCTCTTCGAGTTGGAGATGAAAGCGTCACCGCTGCGGAGCGAGACCAGAGAGGGCTAATGCCTGCGGTGGTGGCACCCTGCCCACCCAGCGGGCCCACCTGGTGGGAAGGGGCGGTGCCGGCCCAGGACGCCACCCTGAGGAACACCGGGGAACACGACCGCGAGGCGGCTCCTCACAGGCCCACGTCAGGACAATGGGGATGCCAGTCTGTGAGTCTGGACTGGCACGTGCATCCCGAGGAGCTCCTCGTGAACCCTGAGACACGTGGGAGCTGCGCCCCAGTGCCTCTGTGGCTGGTGCACCTGGGATGCCTGGCAGAAAGCGGCCTGCCAGTGCCGGCTCACGTCCTGCAGCGGGGAGTCAATCCGACTCTGCTGATGGCTGCAAGGGTCATGACGGCCACGGGCCTGACTGGAGAAGCCGCCATAGTCACAGGGCGTAAGAGGGGGTTGCGAGGACTGTTTGAGCTGCTCTTGTCTGGGAGTGCACTCCTGCTGCCAGAGGGGGTGGGGCTGCCCACAGCCACCTCCAGGCCATGGGGCTCTCCACACAAGCCCCACACCACAAGGAGGAAGATGCTGGCGTGGGCCTGGCTGTTCCCCGAGGGGGGAGGCCAGCCGGGCCCGGGACTGGCTGGCGGTCTCTGATGGCCAGGGTTGGGGGAGGGGCGCAAAGCCTCTGGGGATGGCTGTATTCCAAGCACCCCCGTGGGGAGACGGGGCGGGAGCCAGGTGGTCTCAGGCATACTCAGCCCATGTCTCACTCGTCAAAGAGATCCTGTCGGACGGTGCACGGCCAGGCTTCCTGGCCCTGGCCCTGCCAGGGACCTGGTGAGCCCCACAAAGTCAGGCCTGACCAGCCCCGCGGCCCTCAGGGCTCCCGGAGATCCCCACAGGCAGCACCCTGGACACCTGCCCTCCTGATGGGATCCAGACAGGCTGCCAGGACACGCCAGGCTGGGGGGCTGCCCCTTGTGGCCATTCTGGGAGGAAAATGCTGTGGAGTGCATCGCGCCGGCCTGGAAACACGAGACTGGATAGCCCTTCCCTGTCTGTGGTCTCAAGTCAGTGCAGGCCTGAGACACAGACACACCAGCTCCTCCCGACGCTTCCAATCCACTGCCAGTCACCATGCCGACCCTGCCACTGCCAGGTTGCCACGGTGACCCCCGTCACCACTAAGTTACCACCACAGCCACCACCACCCAGCTGACACCTGCCACCACCCAGTAACCATGCCAACCTCCGCGGCCACCCAGCTGCCACGCCAACATGTGCCACTACCCAGCTGCCACACCACCCCCGCCACCCCCCAGCCACCATGGTGCCCCCCCACCCAGTCGCCACGCCGACTCCCGCCACCGCCCAGCCGCCACACTGACACCTGCCACCACCCCAGTTACCATGCCAACCCTCGCCACCACCCAGCTGCTATGCTGACACCTGCAGGGATTTTGACTCAATTACATTGAACTATAGCTCAGCCTGGGAAAAATAAACATCTTTACACCGTTGAGTCTTCTAATTCATCAGCATGATCTTCTACACATGCACATACGCATAAGTAGAGATATATTTAGTATCTCTTACTTGTGTTGTTTTCAGGATAGGGTCTTGAGTGTATTTTGCTACTTATTTCTAGATACTTGTTGCTATTGTCAATTGTGGTTTTAGAATTTCATTTAGCTACTGTTGCTAGTACATAGAAATACCATGGGTTTTTGAATATTAACCTTGCACCTAGTGACCCTGCTAAACCCACTTAATTCCAGTACTTTATAATTTCTTAAAATATTCTATGTGTACAATCACGTCATTTGCAAATAAAGAGTTTTATTTCTTCCCTTTTGACCTTTTATTTTTCCTGTACTATTAAATTAGACAGACTGTTCGGTCAATGTTGAACAGAAGTCTGATGGTGAACGTTTTTGTCTCATTCTGACATCGAGGGGAACACTTTCAGTAATATATGGCCACTAAGAAATATGTTGGCTGTTGGATCAGTATAACTAAACTTTATCAAATTAAGAAAGTTTGTTTCACTTCCTAGTTTGTTAAAAATCTAACATGGACAGGCAAAAAAATTTTTATCATTTTTTTTGTATCTATTGAGATGAACTTATAGCTTTTCTATTTTATTCTGAAGATGTAATAGAATTCACTGATTGATTTTTGGGTGTTAAACTAACCCTGCATTCCTGGAACATAGCTTGTTTGGTTATGTCACATTATTTCATTCGCATATCACTGGTTCAGTTAGACAATATTTTGGGCTAGGATTTCACAAATATACACCGGGTGGAGGCATAAGTTCATGGTGTTTCTCGCTTGCCCATGGAGCACGAATGTCACACGATGGTTGGCTGGTCACGGTTCACCACCTCTGCCAACTCTTGGGTTGACTGACGTGGGCCACCAAAGTCCGACGGTCTTCCCGAACAAGGGGAATCCCTCAGGTAAAGCAGCCCTCTGAAACGCCAAGACCGTTTTCTTGCCACTCTCCCCACACATGGCACAGATGTCTCGAGCTGCCTCCGCTGCCTTTTCTCTGTTAAACGGAAGGATATGTTGGAAACGCTCATTTTCTTCCACTTGACACTCCTTCTTTAGCCCACAAACAGCACTGACTTTCTTCAAATCTGCAAAATGCTGGGCACATTCACAAGCACAACATCATCTCTCCAAATGACACAATATCATGCAGTGTTGCCGTGATACAAAATAAATGCTAAGAACTTATGCATCAGCCTAATATGTTCATGGGAAACATTTGCCTATAATCTTTTTTGGTAATATGCCCTTTTCAAGTTTTGATATCAAGGTTTTTCTGGTCTGATCAAATCATTAGAAAGAGTTTCCTCCTCTATTACTTGAAAGCTGTATATCATTGGAATTAATTTTTAATTAAATGTTTAGAAATATTTACCAGTGGCTGTGGGGGGGGGAGAAATATTTACCAGTGAAGCCATTATGGGCTTAGATTCTCCTTTGTAGGAAAGTCTTAAAAGCTGCAGACTTAATTTCTTTAACAAATATAGAGTATTCAAAATTTCTATTTCATTTTTGAATCTGTTTCAATAAACTGTTTTCCAGAATTTATCCGTTTCTTCTTGACTGCCAACATTACTGGCATGGTGTTGTTTATCACAGTCTTTCGTTATCTTTTTAATATCCTTGGACTCTGTACTGATGTTCCCTCTCTATTTCTGATGTTGGTAAATTGTGCTTTTTTCCTTCCGATCAGATTTGGTAGTGATTTATCCATTTTATTTTATTCTTTATTTTGGAAAAATGTCTTTTAATTTGAAAATTAAAAAGCACACAGAAAAAGATAGTATAATAAACATGCTATCCACCCTCCATAATGAACAAGTGTTATCACTGTTGCACTTCAGGTTTTTAAACAAAACGTGAGAAATGACGGGGTCTCTGCACTACCCCACCCCCCCATTCCCTCCTGTCTTCCAAGGCTTCATGCTTGTTCTCAGGCATTTAGTCCACGCTGAGCTCTGGTATATTCAGACATGTCTGCAAATGGTATACGGAATTATTTCACGTGTTTTAAAAAATGGTCTACCATTGTTTTCAGCACCGATCCATATTCCTGTCATGGCTGCAGCTGATTCAATCACCAGATGATATTCCATCATGAAGATATATCACCAGGGCGACTCCATGTCCAGACACAGGTGACCCTTCCGCCTTAGCCCTCCAAGTAGCTGGAACTACAGGCATGTACCACCATGCCCGGCTAATTTTTGGTTTATTGTAGAGACGTGGTCTCACCAGGTTGCCCAGGCTGGTCTAGAACCCATGGGCTCAGGCAGTCCTCTCACCTCAACCTCCCAAAGTGCTGGGATTGTAGACATGGGCCACCGCGCCCGGCCTCCTCTTATATTTTTTATTTTCATCATTCTACTTAATTTTGGAATTAATTTTATGTTCTTTTTCTAGTTTGAGAGGAAACTATATTTTCATTCAAAACTGGTTTTCAGCCTTTATTATTTTCTGAAGTACTTTAAGGAATACAATAAGCACTGCTTAGCTGAACTGCACAGGCTTTAATATCTTTAAGTTAAATTCAGTAAAATTTTTTCTAATTTCCACTTTCATATCCTCTTTGGCCCAGGAGTTATTTTAAAGTATGTTACTCGATTTCTAAACATTTAGGGATTTTATGTTTCTGTTTATCTTTCTGTTGCTGATTTCTAGTTTAATTCCATTTTTGTAAGAGCCCATATTGTTCATGATTTCACCCCTCTGAAATTCATTAACACTTTATTTAGAGATTTCCATGTGCCCTGGACAACATGTGCATTCCTTAGTTACTGGATTGAGTGTTCTAGACCTGTCAGTGAGGCCACATTAGTTAGTAGTGTTATTTAAAGCTTCCATATATTCACTGATTTTTTAAAATTAGCTTGTTCTATCAGGAACTGAGAAAGGTATGCTAAAAACCCCACTATGAGTGTCAATTTGTCAATTTTCTTTAGTTTTGCCAATATTTTCTTCCATATATGTTGGTGCTATTTTCTTTTCTTTTTTTGTTTGTTTGTTTTTGGTTTTTTGAGTTGGAGTCTCACTCTGTCGCCCAGACTGGAGTGCAGTGGCATGCTTCCAGCCACCGCAGCCTCGACCTGCTGGCCTCCGGCAATCCTTCCACCTCAGCCTTCCAAGTAGCTAGAACTACAGGCGCACGCTACCACGCCCGGCTAATTTTTATTTTATTTTGTTGTAGAGATGAGGTTTCACCAAGTTGCCCAGGCAGGTCTCGAACCCGCGAGCTCAGGCAATTCACTCACCTCAGCCTCCCAAAGCGCTGAGATTACAGGCTGAGCCACCGAGCCCAGTGGTGCTATTTTCATAATGGCATGTAAACTTACTTAGGCTTACTAACATTTTTAGTATTATTATCAAATGTCTGTCTTTATATTTAGTCACATTTCTTGCTTAAAGACTACTTTCTCTGACAATACAGTCATACCCACTTCTTTTTCTCATTATTTCATGATCAATCTTCTTTTTAACTTTCAAAGTGTCTGTGTAATTCTATTGAAAAGTTAGTGTCTCGTGAACATAGTTGAGTCTTTCAGAAAATATACTGTTCTGAAAATCTTCATCCTTCATTGGCGGGCTTGCTTCCTTTACCTCACAGAATCAGCAGGACTGTTGGTTTAAACCCACTGTTTTGTCAGTTGCTTTGACTTGTCCAGTCTCTCCTACATTTATTTATTCTTCCTCTCCACTATTGAAGATTAATCTGGTGTCTTATAGTATTCAATTTTGTCTCCTCTAGCAGCTTTCAGCTATGATTTGGCATCGTTTTTCAGTGGTTAATCTAGAAATAGCAGTATACGTTCTGGGATTTTACTGCTTTTTCCAGTTTACACACATGCAGGAATCACACAGTCCTTATTTTACATATGTAATATGTAACACATAGTGTGTGTGTTATTCAGATGGAAACTGAGTAAGTAAAATGGTCTCTTTCATAGATGACATGATCTTACATGTAGAAAACCCAAAAGAACACACACACACACACACACACACACACACCAAACTATTAGAATTAATAAATGAATTTAGCAAGGTCACAGATTTAAAACCAATAGACAAAAATAAGTTGTGTTTCTAACTAATACCAACAAAAAACTCTTCAGTTAAAATTAAGAAAATAATTCTATACATAATAAAGAATAATATTAATAGTGATACATTTAACAAGAGAGTGCAAGTTATGAACACTGAAAACTATAAAACATTGTGGATACACATTTTAAAAGATTCAAATTAACAACAATAAAAAACTGAGTAAGCTCTTCACCAGCAGATCATCGTTAGCGGAAATATTAAAAGAAGTTTTTCAGGATGAAAGAAAATGATCCCAGATATAGTAACAGAACTACAGGAATGAATGAACACTTGCTAGAGTTAACGTGAAGGGAAAAAAAAGATTGAAATTACTGTTTAAAGTAACAGTAACTATATCACCTGCAGTTGACAACATATATAGAGGTGAAACAAATGACAAGAGAGAACAAATGAACAGGGAATACATAGACTCACACTGTTGTAACATTGTTTAGGAAGTGGTGAAAATCCTAACTGAAAGCAAACAATAATACTTTAGAAGTGCAAGTTGTAACTTCTAGGGTAAGCCCTAAAGGATAAGACCAAAATGTATAACTAAAAGCACATATAGTAGTTACTAAAATGATTAAAATTCTTGGTTAAGAGACTTCTTTATTTAGGGTAGTACATAGTAGGTAGTGGCTTGTCATTATGTCTGCTACAACAGCTAGAGAAAAACTAGATACGTTGAAATATTTATTTTTAAAAAAATCTGAATTGTAAAGAGGACTGGGTGAGCTAAAATTCCTGGCACAGAGAAGACTTTCCTAGGATTGTTGAGTTTGTTAGTAATTTTCTTCCCTAAGAACATTTGCCAAATCTGGGTAAAAGCTGAGATTCAGTCTTGGGGAGGAGCTTCATTAAGGAATGAGAAACCATGTGGCCGTGTGAACTGGCATAAAGGCATGGCAACACACAGTTTCTTGAGAGCATAGAAGCCCGGATGTTTGGTTGAAAACACAGAGTGAAACCTCCCAGTCCTGCAGAGTTTAGGAGTCAGCATTCTCCTGGAGGAGGAACCTGGGACAAACCTTTTTCATTTTCACCCTGAGACATTTTCCTGGGCAAAATCCATCCAAACTGCAACCCAGTCCTCAGGGATGCAGCTTAAGTGCTAAATGGTTGAGGATATTAGTCCTGTATGATATTTCCACAACTGAAGAAAGTGTGAACCTCTCTGAAAACGGTATTCCACACTTCAGCTCCATGCTTCTTTTATGTAGGCTCTGGCATCCAGCAAAAATTAAGGAGATTGAGAAGAGGCAGAGCAACCTGACTGAGGGTAAAGAGCAAAGAAATGACACCAGAGAGATGACCCAGATGCCAGAGTTCGAATGAGAGAGGTTGAAATGCAGACTGGACACAGCAGGAGACAAAACTGGCAAACCCTAGACAGGCCACCAGAAAATATCGATTCAGCTTCAGAGAGGAAGAAATGAAAAAGACAATCCAGAGCAGAGGGGTATGTGAAGCACAGACGGGTTAACTGTATGCGTAATTGGGGTGCAAAAAAGGTGAGGGATAGGAGAATGCAGCAGAAGCAGTCTCTGAAGAGATAATGGCTGGGAGCTTTTCAAAATCAATGTGCTGGGAGCTTTTCAAAATCAATGTCAGATTCTAACACAGTGCTTTAAAAGTCTCCAGAAACTTAAGAGTAAATGCAAAGAAAATCGCATTAGATGCAATAAAGGCAAACTTCTAAGAAAGAAAAAGAGAGAATCTTTAAAAAGCAACTTGAGAGAATGAAAGTATCGTTTCAGAGAAATAGTTAAAAAAAAATTTTGGCTAACTTCTCAATGGGAATTATGAAACCCCAAAGACGATGGAATCGCCCTTTTAAAGTTCTGGTGGGGAAACCTCCAGCCTACACTTCTGTCCCAGCCAAATTATCTTTCAAAAGTGAAGGCCAGCTATAGCCGAGAAAACTCTTTAGCAGCAGAACAAGATTACCAAAAATATTAAAGAACGTTTTTCAGGCGGAAATAAAACAATCTTGGAAGAAGTTGCAGAACTGCAGAAAGGAAGGAGGGACACCAGAAAGAGGAACACTAAAGGCAAATGCCAAAGAATGCAGACTGCTTAAAGGAGGAACAGTAACACGGCTTGTGGGGTTTTACCATCCATGTAGAAGTAAGACCCAAGGCGACAGCCCGACAGGAAAAAAGGGGGTCAGTGGAGTCAGACAGCCCCAGGTTCATACATTGTCCAGGAAACAGTAAACATACAAATGCAAGGCAGATCGTAAGGAGTCAAAGACGCAGACTGCAATATCTAGCATAAGCAGAAAAGGAACAACACAGAAACGTGTAGTCAGAAAGGAAGCGCAGGAGATACGATGAAATAATTGAGAACAGTTGGCAACCCGAAAGACGGGGGAAGGAGTGACAGGAAGACAGAGCAATCAGGAGACAGGGAAACTGTGCAAGGCGGCAACTCCCACCCGGTCACTTCCACAGGAGCCTGGTGCAAATGCAGCAACTACTCCAACAAGAAGGGTTGTAAGACTGGGCGAAAAGCAAGGTCAGCCATGAATGCCGCCTTTTTTTTTTTTTGAGTTGGAGTCTCACTCTGTCGCCCAGACTGGAGTGCAGTGGCCGCTCCCAGCCACCGCAGCCCTGACCTGCTGGGCTCCGGCGATCCTTCCGCCTCAGCCTTCCAAGTAGCTGGAACTACAGGCGCGTGCTACCATGCCCAGCTAATTTTTTTGATTTATTGTAGAGATGAGGTCTCGCCAAGTTGCCCAGGCAGGTCTTGAACCCACAGGCTCAGGCAATTCACTCACCTCAGCCTCCCAAAGCGTGGGATTACAGGCTGAGCCACCGAGCCCGGCTGTATGCACCTTTTATATGAGACCCGGGCTCAGTATAAAGGGTGAAGGCATAGACTGGAAGTAAAAGGTTGGACAAGATGCACACCTGGCACATGCTCATATAAAGCCGGTGTGGAAGCACACGTCTCAGAAAAGGTGGGATGTCAGGGAAGAAGTATTCGTGGCAATAAGGACAGAAGGGCCTGGAAGAAGGAAGACAGGCCACCCTGAACAGGATGTACTCAACACCATTGACTCAAAATGCAGAAAGCAAACAGCCTCAGAGGAGGGAAATGGAGACTCCTCAAACTGCTGGAGATTTAACTCACTCCTCTGTGTAGCTTGGAGAGCAAGCAGGTGGAATAATCGGAAGGACACAGATCTGAGCCACATGGTCCCCTGATGTGGCCTGAATGATGTGTTGTGGAGACACCCACCCCAGCGGCTGCAGAATACTCCTTCCATTCAAGTGTGTGTGAGACATTCGCCAAAGCAGACTGTGTGTCGACAACATTGTCAACAACATTCATGCTCATTCTGTTTTAAAAATGATTTCATGTTCTTTATCCATGGTGAATATCTATATTTTAAAAAACTGGGCCGGGCTTGGTGGCTCAGCCTGTAATCCCAGCACTTTGGGAAGGATTGCCTGAGCCTGGGGGTTTGAGACCAGCCTGGGCAACTTGGTGAGACCTCATCTCTACAATAAATCAAAAAGTTAGCCGGGCGTGGCAGCACATGCCTGTAGTTCCAACTACTTGTAGGCTGAGGTGGAAGGATCGCCAGAGCCCAGTAGGTCGATGCTAGGGTGGCTGTGAGCATACCACTGCATTCCAGCCTGGGTGACAGAGTGAGATTCCAACTGAAAAAAAAAAAAAAAAAATTGACCCTCACCTCTTACTTTACAGAAAAATCAACTTAAGAGCAATCATAAAAAGCTAAAAGTGAATGGGAAACCAGGACCGTGTCCCGAACACATCACAGGAGAACATCTTTGTGATGTTCGACAGGCAAAGACTTCTCAAACTGGCTCTGCCATACTAACATAGCATAAGAGTGTTGATTCCCTGAACTTCGTCACAAAGCACCATAACAGGCAAGAAGCCATACCTAACACACATGTCAAAAAAGGCTCCATGAAGATACGTAGAGATGCTTAGAAACTGACTTAAAAAGCAACGGCCACCCTGACTTTTTTTTTTGACTTATGGTAGAGATGAGGTCTCGCTGCCCAGGCGGGTCTCGAACCCACGGACTCAGGCAATCCACTCACTTCAGCCTCCCAAAGGCGTGGGATTACAGGCTGGGCCACTGAGCCGGCTTACCCTGACTTTTAAACAAGCAACAGATGTGACCCAGTGCCCCAGGAGATGAGATAAGCACAGGCCCAGCTGGCACTAGTGTCAGAGAACGGCACAGTGAGGCCGTGGGGGTGGAGGCAGAGGCCGACGGCGCCGCCGCGGGCCAGGATGAGAGGCAGAAGAGCCCGGGCCTGCTGGGCCAGTCCGAGGAGCCACTTGGGAAACAGCCCGACCTGGAGGCACTCGAGGCGCACCACCTTGAGGGGCGCTCTGTGGCGTTGGAATAGGACACAGCCCAGTGATGGGAGGAACGGGCCGCCACAAGGGCCGCCGTGGCCAGCGCGCACAGAGTTTATGTCGGCGGGCAGGGAATGAGATCCCTCAAGCCTGCAACTCGAGAACAGACAGCACTGCCCAGGTGTGGCAGGCGTGGAACAGGTGTGACCTCTGTGGGTCTGGCCGAGGCGGGGAGGCGAGGAGAGGGCCCGGGGACTGTGATGTGGTCCATCTCAACCTGGTTGCGGCTACCCAGGACACACGAATCTGCCTGTGCAGAGGCGATTATAACCCAGGAGGACACTCCAGCAAACACCATCCATCTCTGCTGATGTGATGGCGACACAGGACACACCAGCAAATGCCATCCACTGTGTGGATGCCATTGTAAGCGGTGCGCCCTTAGCAGTACGCATGCAATGCCTCAACCCAAAGAAAAAACCCTTGATTAACTCAGGAGAGAAGAAACAAAATCTACCCTGGTGGAGCGTGGGGCTCAGCAGACCCTGTGGATGTGGCCCTGGCTTCCCTGATGGGCTCCCTGGCGACAGTGGCTCAGGCTGCAGGGTGTCAGGCCCCTCTGCCCAGCCCCCCGCCGTGGTGACCTTCGTCAAGGATGTGCCGGGCCCCCCCGCCCAGGAAGAACATGGCCTCAGCAGGCGAGGAGAGCCGGGGTCACCTTGGACCCAGAGCAGCGAGGGGCGAGAGTTGACAGTCGGGAAGCCTGGCCCACACAGCACCTCTGCTGGCCACTCGCTGACAGCCAGGGGTGAGCCCGGTGGCCCAGTCACGAAATGGACAAACTCCTGCCCGTGTCGGGCTGGGCAGGCCAACTGAGGCCAGAGACACAAGAGGGAATTGGACGGTGCGTAGGGCAATGTTAACCCCCAAGGGTGCCTCAAAGGGCACTTTATGTCGACAACCAACAGGGTCTGGCGGGACAGGCAACTGGGGACTTAGTACCCCAACATCCAGACAGGGCACCAATACCCAGACAGGTAGCCCATCATTCAGATGGGCACCCAAACATCCTGGCAGGCACCCGAATATCCAGACATGCAGGGGCACCCCAACATCCAGGTGGGCACCCCAACACCCAGACAGGCATCTCCACACCCGGAGACTGTGCTGCCTGGAGCTCCAGGCCCCTCCCCATCCATGCTGGTGCGACGTTGGCTGTGGCTGCCACGGAGGTGTCTTACTGCACGAGTGTGTAGTACTGCTGGGTCAGGTCACTCCACTCGGCCTCCGTGAGGTCCCCCTCGGCATCCTCCCCCATGTCGATGTCCTCATGCTCCAGCCGCCCCAGGTAGGCCTGGCACACCCTGCACGCGGTGTCCACCAGCTGCCCCGGGAGGCCTCGGAGCTCGGCCTCAGCGTCCTCTGGATCTGAAACCCAAGCACAGGCATGGGCATGGGAGCCAGCACGGGGCTGCCCACCCACCCATGGAGCAGCGTGGACGTCGTGGACGGGGCTATCCCACCCCCCTTCCCCACGGCACCACAAGGCTCCTGGCAGCACGCCGGGGTCATGCCTGCGCCAGGTGGGCCGGCAACCCCTCCCTCTGGCGCCGTCCGCCCTCTACGCCCGGTGTGCCCCACGTCGCCCACTGCCCAGCCCCTGCCACCAGACCCGCGCTCCTCCCAGCAGCGAGGAGAGGGGGCCTCTCACTGGCGCTCACAAAACCCCGCTTTTCTGAGCACATTCCAGGGAGTCCATAATGCTCCTGAGAAGCAGTTACCATGCCACCACCTGGCAAGTGCTTCTGAGCATGGGCTCCCCGCTCCCACAGGGCTCCTCACACACCCCCACAGCTGGGTCGTGGCTCTGTGCGTCTGGCCCCTGACACGGGATTCCCCCTCCTGGAGCCCACGACTCCGGGCCACTGTGAGTCCTGGGAAGCACGAGGGAAGGCGAGCCCAAAGTGGCCTCAGGCACCGGGCCAACAGCTGAGAACCGCAGACACCCGCCTAGGCTGAACGGAAGCAAGCCCAAGGGCGTCTGGGGCTGCCTGGAAGATGCACAGGGCGGCGCCATATGCTCGGGGGATGGGTGCTGTGCAGGCTGAGGAGCAGCAAGGGGTGGCCACAAGGAGAGGGCCCAGCGAGGTGGTGCCGCAAGGCAGAGCACTCAGGTCTCTGCGGGACATGACAGTTACAGGCATTCAAACACAAGATTAACCATTTCGCAGTACACAACTGCACTTCTCATTTCTGGTCCAAACTGTGAGGAACTTAGACATCACCGCAATCAGAACAAACCCAAGAATCAATTCTCAGAGCCATCAGAGAAGTGAGGTCAAAGGCTAACCACTGCCCCCAAATTGGAGAGACCGATGGGCAGGTACAGAGAATCACAACTCACCCAAGAGAAACCCATGGGGCCAGTGCTGGGGAAGGCCTGAGCCGTCACTGGTTACTGGCTGGAGGCAAGTTCACAGGGAATGTCTACCAGACAGACCACATTCTGGGCCGTAAAACACCCGTTGGCAAATTTAAAATAACTTGAATCATATAATATATGCTCTCAGATCAAAGTAGAACTTAACTCGGTATCAGTAAGAGAAAGATTGCTAGAAAATCTCAAAGTACTTGGAAACTAAACAATACACTTTATTTTATTTTATTTTTTTGAGTTGGAATCTCATTCTGTTGCTCAGGCTGGAGTGCAGTGGCATACACGCTCACGCCACCCCAGTGTTGACCTGCTGGGCTCCAGCGATCCTTCCACCTCAGCCTTCCGAGTAGCTGGAACTACAGATACGCACTCCCATGCCCAGCTATTTTTTATTTTATTGTACAGATGAGGTCTCGCCAAGTTGTCTGGGCTGGTATTGAACCTGAGGGCTCAGATAATCCTCTCACCTCGGCCTCCCAAAGTGCTGGGATTATAGGCATGAGTCACTGCGCCCAGCTAGCAATACACTTTATAATAAACACATGAGTCAAAGAAAAGTTTCAAGAGCAACTAAAATAAAAAAATATTTTGAACTAAGTGAAAATGAAAACATAACATCAAAATGCGTGAGATGCAGCAAAAGCAGTACTTTGAGGGAAATTTATAGCTTTGGATGCACATATTATAAAAGAAAAAGATCTAAAACCAATGGTCTGAGCTTCTACCTGGGCAAAATAGAAAAAGAAGAGCAAATTAAATCCAAAATAATAAGAAGAAATGATACAAATTAGGGCAGAAATCAATGAATCTGAAAACAGGAAATCAACAGAGGAAAATCAATGAAGCAAACATCTCGTTCTCTGAAAAGAGCAATAAAATCAATAAGCTTCTAGCCAGGTTCACTAAGATAAAGAGAAGACACATATTACTAATATCAGGAAAAAAAGAAGAGGACATCGCTACAGATCCCATGGGCAAAAAAGGACAACAAGGAATATAACAAACGACTCTCTACACACACATTTGATAACTGAGATGAAATAGACCAATTCTTTGAAAGACACAGGATGCTAAAATTTACATAAAAATAGGCAATCCGAATAGGCCTATATCTTGCAAAAAATGCATCAGTAATTAATAACCTACACCAGAAGATGTCCCAGATGGATTCACTGGCTAATTTGACCAAACATTTAAGAAAAAAAGGCTGGGCTCAGTGGCTCAGCCTGTCATCCCAGCACTTTGGAAGGCCAAGGCAAGTGGATTACCTGAGCCCATGGGTTTGAGACCAGCCTGGGCAACTTGGCGAGACCTCGCCTCTACAATAAATCAAAGAATTAGCTGGGCATGGTGATGCATGCCTGTAGTTCCAGCTACTTGGAAGGCTGAGGCCGAAGGGTCACCAGGGCCCAGTGGGTTGACGTGAGGTGGCCATGAGCGTGCCCTGTACTCCAGCCTGGGCAACAGAGAGAGACTCCGACTCAAAAGTTAAAAAGGAAGAAAGAAATCATCCCAAATGTCTGCAGTCTTTTCCAGAAGGTGGAAGCAGAGGGACCGTTTCTTAACTCCTGTGAAGCCACATCAACTCAACACCAAAACCAAAGACATGATAAGAAAGCTAATAGCCCTCACAAACGTAGATGCCAAAACCCTCAATACATCATCAAATGAGCCCCGTGATGTAGGACGTCCACGACACACAACCAAGTGGAATCGACTGCAGGCATGGCACGCTGGCCCACATTTGAGATCGAGTCACCTCACGGCCGTGGTCTGGCTCATACGAATGCTGCCTCGGCATCTGCCTTGCCACTCTCGACCTGCACGGCTTGAGGCTGTCTCCGCCCATTCCTGCTTTGGGGTTCCAGATGGAAGAGGCCCCCAGCCAAACTGCCCGACCTGACCCCGGACTTCTGCTTTAAGTCGGGGAACCCAATGACGTAACGCCCGAGTTCCCACATTTAGCCTCGCTTTCCCTCCAAATTAACCAGTCCCGCCTCATCTCGGGAAACTCACCAGCGTAACGCTATGGACCCCAGTCAAGCTTCAGCCCACAGCGCCTGCCTCTCTGTTGCTCCCACCTCACCTGCTGGTTGGGCTCACATGTCCCGGACAGCCAGCCCCCTTCCTGCTGGTCCTCTTCTCTCTGGATCTGCAAGTCACACCCTCAATCTTTTCTCCACCCCAGTCTGAATGTCCCTCATTGTGCCTCACCTGACTACACGGAGTGTAACTTACATATCTCATCACACATCTCGCTTCACAAACCACAACGGCAATCCGTCACGCCCACAGCCTAAAGAGTCACGCGGTCATATCAACAGACGCAGGAAAAGCATTGGGCAGAATCCAATGCTCATTCACGATATGAGCCCTCAGCAAACTAGGAGTAGAGAAAAACTGCCTTAACTTGGTGGAGAACACCTACGAGAGACCCACAGGCAGCATCACACTTGGTGAAGGCACCAGCAGCTTGCCTGCTGGAATCAGGAGCAGGGCAAATGTTCCCACTCACTGCTGCCTTTCAGCCTTGTGCCAGAAGGCCTCGCTGACGGAACAAGGCAAGAAAAGCAAATGAAAGCTGTGTGGGTTGGGAAGGAAGATAAAACTGTCTTTGTTCACAGGTTTCTACATAGACATGGTTGCCTATGTAGAAAATGTTAAAAAATCAACCCTCAAACTTCTGGAACAAATAAATGGCCATAGTCAGTTGCTTTCCTATATTGCAGCAAGGAAAGGCTGGAGTTTGAAATTAAAAACAGAATGCCATTTCCATTTGCATACCCCCACATGAAATGCCCCCAAATAAATCTAGCAAAATGTGTCCGAGATCTATACTTGGAGAACTACAAAACGGATGAAAGATATAAAAGAAGAACTGATTAAACGAAGAGGTATTTCACATACATGAACAGGAGAGACTCGATATTATTAAGATATCAGTTCTTCCCAGCTTGTCTATGCACACCCCTAGTCAAAATCCCAGCAAGTTATTCTTTGGATGACTGATTCTAAAGTCAAACAGAAAGGCAGAAGACCAGAACAGTCAACTTGGTCACGGAGAAGCACAATGTCCAAGGAGACACTGCCTGTCGGAGGTCGAGACTTACTCTACTCAGTGATGTGGTATTACTGAAAGAACAGACACACAGATTCATGGAACAGAACAGAGTCCAAAATCGACCCACTGGCTGGGCACCGCGGCTCATGCCTGTGGTCTTAGAATTTTGCAAGGCCAAGGAGGGAAGATCACCTGAGCCCAGGAGTTTGAGAACGCCTGGAAAATACAGCAAGGCCTTGTCTCTACAAAGCTACAAATTAAAAAAATCAGCCAGGTGTGGTGGCATTTGACCACGGTCTCAGCTACTCGGGAGGCTGAGCACGGGGACACACACACACACACACACGACTGCCTGAGCCCTGGAGTCTGAGGCTGCCGCTGCATTCCAGCCTGGACGACAGAGTGAGACCCCAACTCAAAAGGAATTGACCCACACAAGCATAACTGACCTTTGACGAAACAACCGATCATTGGCAAAGGAACAAGAGGAATACAATGGAGAAGAGATAGTCTCTTCAGCAAATGGTGCTAGGACAACTAGACACCCACGTGCAAAAAATCAAATCTAGACAAAGATCTTACGCTCTTCACAAAAAGTGACTCAAAATGTAAAAGGGAAAACGACAAGACAGCTAGAAGAAAACAGACGAGAAAAGCTAGAGGACTCTGGGTCTGGCATTGACTTTTTAGGCACAAAACCAAAGGCACGATCCAGAAAGAATCAGTTGGCCTCCATCATAATTAAAAACTTCTCTTGGCCGGGCTCGGTGGCTCAGCCTATAATCCCTGCGCTTTGGGAGGCCCAGGTGAGTGGATTGCCTGAGCCTGCGGGTTCGAGACCCACCTGGGCAACTTGGCGAGACCTCATCTCTACAATAGATCAAAAATCAGCCGGGCGTGGTAGCATGTGTCTGTAATTCCGGCTACTCAGAAGGCTGAGGCAGAAGGATCGCCGGAGCCCAGCGGGTCGTGGCTGCGGTGGCCGGGAGCGGCCACTGCACTCCAGTCTGGGCGACCAAGTGAGACTCTAACTAAAAAAAAAAAAAACCAAAAAAACCAAAAACTTCTCTCGGCCAGGCATGGTGGCTCAGCTTGTCATCCCAGCCGTTTGGGAGGCTGAGGTGAGTGGATTACCTGAGCCTGAGGGTTTGAGACCTGCCCGGGCAACTTGGCAAGACCTCGTCTCCACAATAAATCAAAAATTAGCCGGGCGTGGTAGCGTGCGCCTGTAGTTCCAGCTACTTGGAAGGGTGAGGTGGAAGGATTGCTGGAGCCCAGCGGATCAGCACTGGGGTGGCCATGAGTGTGCCACTGTGCTCCAGCCTGGGCGATGGAGTGAGACTCCAACCCAAAAAAAACCCCAAACAAACAAAAACTTCTCTCTGCAAAGACACTGTCAAGAGAATGCGGAGACAAGCCTTGGACTGGGAGGAGACACCTGCACACATTTAATAAAGAAATGCTATGCCGAGGGCATAAGGAACACCAGAACCTCAGCTGCAAGAAAGAAACTCTGCTTGAGTGGGCAGAGGTTCTCCCAGCCACCTCAGTAAAGACGTGTGGATGGAGAGTAGCACAGGAAAGACCCCCGCACCAGGAGTCACTGTGGCGCTGCAACTTACAGCCACAAGGCGCCACTGCAGACTGTGAGGACCCTGACGGCCCCACGGCTGGCGAGGAGTAGAGCAGCGGGAACTCCCACTTGGCACCGCGGTGGCAGGTGTGCCTTCACTTGGAAGATGGTTTGGCGGCTCCTTCTGAAAGGAAACGCCTCCTGCCACAGCGTCCAATGAGGGTACCCCTGGGCATTTTCCCAAACGAGCTGAAGACGCGGTCCCCCAAAAACCTGACCACGGAGGGCTCCGGCAGCTCTCTTCACAACTGTCAGAAGATGGAACACTCGAGGCATCCTTCAGGAGGTGAGTGCCTCAGCCCACGTGGCACATGCAGACAGTGGGGGACCGGCCATCACTGAGAGACGTGAGCTGCCGGGCACAGTGGCTCACACCTGTCACCCCAGCACTTTGGGAGACCCAGGCAAGGGGACTGCCTGGGCCTGGGGGTTCGCGACCAGCCTGGGCAACTTGGCGAGACCTGGTCTTTACGATAAATCAAAAAATTAGCAGGCATGGTGGCGTGTGCCTGTAGTTCCGGCTCCTGGGAAGGCTGAGGTCAAAGGATCGCCTGAGCCCGGCAGATCGAGGCTGCGGGGCCATGAGCATGCCCCTGCACTCCATCCTGGGTGACAGAGGGAGATGCCACTCAGAAAAAGAAGAGAAGTGAGCTGCCAGGCCAAGAAAAGGCACGGAGGACCCTTAAGTGCCTGTTGCTAAGTGAACGAACCAGCCGAAAAGGGCCACATGTTGTGCACTTCTGATGACATGGCACTCGGCAGGCACCAACCCTGGAGGCAGCGAGGAGACTATGGTGGCTGAGGGCTGGGTGGGGCTGCCTGGGGGAACTGGGGCGGGTTGTGTGGCAGTGGCGCTCCTCTATGTGATGCCAGGACTATGGGCACCTCTGTCCACACCGACGGAGTGTGCAACACCGGAGGGAACCCTCCTGTGAACCGCGGACGAGGGTATCACAACCTGCCGCTGTGGGGGCCTTGTGGCATCAGCTCTCTGGGCTTCACACAAGCCAGCCCAAGCCCCGCTCAGAATTGAGAAGAAAAAGCAGCTGAGGCACAGCCTCTCGCAGGCAGCTGGCCGGCATGGGTCACGCGTCTTTGTTTCCCACCCAGAGGGTGCCACGAAGGCACCCCTCCGATGGTGACACATGCAGGTGTCAGCTTGGCGTCCTGTGTCCGCCAGAGCCCTCCCTGGCCTGGAGTCACCTGACCCATCAACCGCTGTCTGCCCAAATCGACTGCAAAATGATCATGCCAGCGTTCACCTTTTAACAACTGTAACAGAGAAATCATGGAGAGGGGGTGTCACTGGGCACTCTCGAACCCTACACTCAGCCATGCCGGAGCCTAAAGCTGCGTTAAAAGAACATTCAATCGAAGTGAACAGCAGCCTCAAAGACATATTTGGGCTTTGCAGGCCCAAGCCACAGTGGCTGTTTGTGCCTCTGTGCGGGCCAGGAGCGAGGCAGGCTCCTGACCACCAGCTGGAAGCCAAGCCCGGGTGTGGATGTCTCAGCACTGTGTAAACCAGAGGGGGAGAAACATCTAGCCCCACAGTTAAAACAGAAAATGGGTTTGCTGCCAGAATCATGGGACATGCCCCAGGTGTTGGTGCACACGGTCTTGGCTGCTCAGAACCTCAGAACTGACCACAGCCAGGAAAGCCAAGATGGTCTCAGGACTGAGGCCCGGGATGAAGGTCTCAGACGGAGGCCCCAGGATGGAGGTCCAGGATGGAGACTCAGGACAGAGGCCCAGGATGGAGGCCCCAGGATGGAGGCCCGGACACAACCCCAGGACAGAGCCCCGGGACGGAGGCCCAGGACAGAGACCCAGGACGGAGGCCCAGGAAGGAGCTCCAGGACAGAGACCCAGGACGGAGCCCCGGGACTGAGGCCCAGGACGGGAGCCCAGGACGGAGGCCCAGGAAGGAGCTCCAGGACAGAGACCCAGGACGGAGCCCCGGGACTGAGGCCCAGGACGGGAGCCCAGGACGGAGGCCCAGGATGGAGGCCCAGGACGGAGACCAGGGAGGAGGCCCAGGACAGAGGCCGAGGACGGAGCCTGCCCGCCCCTGGCCACACGCACCTTTCCCGCTGCCCGGGTCGCGGTCCCCTGCCTCGGCCCTGCTGCTCCGGGGCTTGCTCCTGCTGCGGTTCTGGCGGCCGACGACCCACTTGAGGATGCTGGCGGCCACGGTGAGCCGGAAGTCGCCTGGAAGGGCACTAGGCCTCGCAGGGCCG
>NW_007074465.1:226207-239504 GCF_000164805.1 Carlito syrichta
AGGCAGTGTCGACCCCACCTGGAGTCTTCTCTCCACAGGGGCCGCCTCCCCACAGGGCCCCTCAACACCACAGGCAGCCTCGACCCCACAGGGAACCTCAGCACCCGGCCTGCTTAGACGGGGTCCGTGCCAAGGAAGCGCCTCTACCCGGTCTCCTGGCAGCAGGGTCCCCACAGCCCGCGTGTCTGGGGCAGGCCCCGGGGCCTGGTGCGTCACTTGCCAGCCGTCCCACGGGGGGCTGTGTCCGGGGAGGCAGGGAGCCAGCTTCACAGACACCCGGCCGGGGCCCTGGGGGAGGGCGGCTCAGCTTCCCTGTGGACCACGCACCCCCCAGGACCCCTCAGGAGGCCCGGTGGCACCCTCCCCGTCTTGGCTTCCGTGGCCCCAGGTCCACCCAGAGCCACGAACAAGGACATGAGTGCCCTGGGGTGCTGCGGGACTGACTCTGGCCCTGGCCTCAGACCCAGAGTCCTGGGGTACCCAGGAGGTGAGCTTCCTCTGTCGCTGGGAAGCCCCTGCCTGCCGCCAGCCTGGGCCCCGCCTCACCTTGGTGGTGAAGGAGGCCGTCTTCCCGTAGTGGTTCAGCATCTGGTCGCCCGTCAGGCTGTGGTAGTCGATGACGTCCCTCTTGATGGTCCACAGGAAGTAGGGTGTCTCGTTCTTTACCAGCCTGGACTGGCAAGAGAAAGCCCTCTGTCGATGCCTGGCATTCGAAGCCACGGAAGGCTCAGAGAGGGTGCGGCTCAGACGTTCTGGGATATGCACACACAGGTTCCAGCTGCTTTGACACACACGCTTTGAGGGGACCGTAGCCCCATGGGGTCTGCTCTGGAGGAGAAAGCTGGGGCCCTCAGACTCTGGGCTGCCTCCCTGACCTGGGGCTACAAGCAGGGTCTGAGCCCTCCGCATGGGTGTCTTTGTGGGCCGGGTCACGCGCGTGCCGATGTGGGTGACATGACGCTTCGTGACCTGGGAGCGTGCAGTGCTCCCTTGCACCCCAGCCCATGAAGCTGGGATGGAGGCCCGCGGGGAGCCTGGGGAACGACGCGTGGGTGCTTTTCTGTTTGCAACGATGGCACGTGAGTGGTCAAAGTTCTAACCACACAATAGATCCAGGAAAGGGAAACATTCTCTGAAATCCTACCCCCAAGGGATTAACCCTGGCCTGATGGCTTGGTGAGGATGCTTGGGGACATCTCCGCAGACAAGCTCGTGTGGACATGTGAACATGAGAACACGCGTGCGCGTGCACGGTGACATGCAACGTTCCACGGCATGGATGGCCCCACCTGGGTCCCACAAGGAATCTCCTCTCCATAGGGGGGCCTCTTCCCCACAGGGACCCTCAACCCCACAGGAAGCTTCAACCCCACAGGGAACCTCAGCACCTGGCCTGCTCAGACGGGGTCCCCTGTGCCAAGGAAGTGCCTCTATCCAGTCACCTGGCAGCGGGTGAGTGTGGCCAGTCTGGGGCCTTGTCCTGCTGTGCCAGGCAGAGGCCAGGGAGGGCCAGGCCAACGCCACCCCAACCCTCAGGTGGCCTCTTCCTCCCCATAGAGTGACACCCACAGCATCTGCTGTTGCCTTCAGGTGGTCCCAGTTTTTATTTATTCAATTTAATTTTTTTGAGTTGGAGTTGCACTCTGTCACCCAGGCTAGAGTGCAGTGGCACTCTCACAGCCACCCCAGCGTCGACCTGCTGGGTTCTGGCGATCCTTCCACTTCAGCCTTTCAAGTCGCTGGAACTACAGATGCACACTATCTCGCCTGGCTAATTTTTTTTTTATTGTAGAGATGAGGTCTGGCCAAGTTGCCTGGGCTGGTCTCAAACCCGCGAGCTTAGGCAATCCTCTCGCCTTGGCCTCCCAAAGTGCTGGAATGACAGAATGAGCCACCGAGCCCGGCCCGTTTTATTTTTTACTTTTATTTATTTTATTTTATTTAAGATGGGGAGTGCAATTCAAGATTAAGTAGATAGGTGATCATCGTACAGGTAAAGTTTGGGCCTCCCTTTGGACCCCAGATCCCTTGGTTTGAGATCAGGTGCCCTTATGAGTGTTACGTGCCCCGCTTTTAAAGCATGCTGTGAATGCAACATGTGAGGAGCGGCATGCTCACCTCTGTGCTGGGTTGAGGCATGGCGTCGGGAGGGAGCCCGAGTTCCCACCCGTCACTGCCAGCACCCGCCGCATCTGGCCTCCTTCCACAGGCCACGTGTGGAACGTTTCTGTCCAGTGAAACACATCCATAGGAATCCCCACCCCTGGGTTGACAGTGTTCAGAGGAGGCACCTTTGGGTTAGGCTTGAGGGAGGGGCTCTCGTGGGGGCATGGTGTTCTCTCCCGCCACCTCCAAGAGACCCTGCCTTCCTTCCCACACGAGGACACACGAGAAGCCCGCCCCCAAGCCAGGAAGCCCAGCACACCGCAGCCTCCAGAACAGTGGAGAACCACATGTGTCCTGCATAGGCCCCACCCCGGGACCGCTGGCGCACCCGCGTGTCACCCATGCTCCATCCTGGACGAGAACGCCACTCCACACACTCCCACAATGCACTCTCACCTCCTGCGTGGCCTGTGCATGCCTCTGCCCGTTGCCCGCAGTCTGTCACTGATTTGCCAGTGCTTTGTGGACTCTGGACATTTGGGCTTTTAAACCAGCAGTCCCCAATCTTTTTGGCATCAGGGGCCAGCTTTGTGGAAGACTGCGAGGGAGGTTGGTTTCAGGATGACTCAAGAACATCCCCTTCACTGGGTACGTCATTGCTAGGTCTCTAGTGCACGCAGTCACCCTAGGGTTTGGGCTCTTTGCAATGCTAATGCCACTGCTGAGCTGGCAGGAGGCAGAGCCCAGGCGGTCGTGCCCGCAGTGGGGAGCAGCAGGCAACACAGATGGAGCCCACCGCTTGCCTCCTGCTGCGTGGCCCGGCTCCCGCCAGGCCACAGGCCAGTCCTGTGGGTTGCGGAACCCTGTTTTAAAGGACGCGTGCCGCAATCATCTCCCCCCTCTGGGGCACCTCCTCGCCTGCCCTGTTCCGGGGCCGCAGCTGGGGAGCCAGGCTGGGAAGAAGCTGGTGCAGAGATGTGGTCAAGTTGCCCGAGACCCTGCAGGGCACCCCCAGCTTCGACCCCACCCACCTGATGCCCCTGGGCCCCCTCAAGCACAGGCTGGCCATGGGTGCAGGGGTCGGGGCACCAGGGCCCACCCTTGCCCGGCCACCTCTGGCACCCACGGGCTTGCCTCATGGTCACTCCAGTGATGCCACCCGGGCTGTGGTTGTCGCCCCCGTGACACAGGCCCGGCAAACAGCCGGGGGGGGGACAGATGAGACCCTGGCCGGCCCCCCACAACCCACGCACGCATGCACGTACCATCACCTCGTGGATGTCCTCAATATTCTCCAGAGCCACGTCTTTATCTGCAGAGGAAAGAGGGGCGGCCTGAGTCCTGGCACGACAGACCCAAGCACCGTGTCACCTGGCTTCCCAGCCCTGTCTCTCTGGGCGAGGCCTCCCCAGGTGAGCAGGTGCCTTGCGAATCCCGAGCCAGACTCGTGCCTTGTGGCCCCACTTTCCTGTCCCGCGAGTGTCCACACACAGGACCCTGGGACCCGGGTCCTCAGAGGCACCTGGACGCAGGGTGGTGGGGACAGCCTGAGGCGGGTGTGAGGGAGAGCATGGGAAACCGGACGGAGTGGGGGCCGCGGGCGTTTCTTTGGATCTCCGTGGGGCCACGAGGATACAGACGCCACAGTGCAGGGGGTCGGGGACCCGCCGGCATTGTAAGGGGAGGAGGCTGCGGGCCACACTGATGGGTAGACTGGTAGAGACCTGGGTGTGGGCACGGGACACCGAGGAGGGACCACAGCCAGGCATGTGGTAGGTTGGCTCTGCATATGCCTGGGCTGAGGGCTGGGACTGGACAGAGATGGGGCCAGAGAGACTCCACCCTGGGACTAGGGGTGGGTGTCACAGGCCGGGTGAGACCATCCAGGGGCCAGAGAGACCTCACCACAGGGATTGGGGTGGGCACCACAGGACAGGTGAGACACAGTCCGGGGGCCAGAGAGATCCCACCACGGGACTAAGGGTGGGTGTCACAGGCTGGGTGAGACCATCCGGGGGCCAGAGAGACCCCACTGTGGGGACCAGGGCCAGGCCACAGGAGATGCTGCCAAGCCAGGAGACACGCCCTGCATGACGGACACACCCGCAGCCATCGGCAAGCTCACCTGCGTCCTCCACGCCCGGGGCACCCTTGGGCAGAGAGGGCAGCTTCTTCTCCACCCAGCCCTTCCTGCGCAGGGCGGCGCGGACCACTGGGTAGTGCCCGTAGATGGAGAAGATTTTCTTGTCCTGAATGGCAAGAACGTGATTCACATAGGAGCCGGAAAAGGAGACCACGACCTCCTCCGGAGGCGTTTCCAGGGCAGACGCAGCCGGCATGAGGCACACTCAGAGCCCGACACCCGGGAGCACAGGCGAGTGTGTGTGCCGTGCTGGGCCATGTGTGCGTGTGTGCAGGGGCTGAGGATGGGGCTGCTGTGTCCTCTTCAACCTGGGGCCCGGGGCGCAGAAGTGCTCACACGCACACACTCACACCACTCACACACATTCACACTCACACTAACAACATGCACTTGCACAACTCACATTCATGTGCTCACACACAGCTGACACTCACTCTCAGACTCACAGTCACATGCTCACACACTCACACATACAACGTACACAAAGACACACCACATGCACACATACCACTCACACACATACCACTCACACACATGCTCTAAAGCACACTCACAGTCAGATGTTCATACTCACACGCATACAACTTGCAAACACACTTGCACACAGGATTTACGCAAACACGCTCAACTTGCACACATACACACACCACTCATACTCACACATACAGCGTACACACTCCACACACTCTCACACACCCATAGTCAGTCACATGTTCATACACTCACATACAACTTACACCCGTACACACTCACACTTGCACACACACCACTCACCCTCATGCACACAGTTCACACACATGCTCAGTGACATGTTCGTACACTCGCACACACTCTCACTCGCAGTCACAGGCGCAGGCCACAGAGGCCACAGCACAACCAGGCAGGCACACTTTTTGAGACGCAGTCGGGAGCAGCACAGTGAGAGGGTCGGGCAACAGGCACGGCCGCGCAGGGCTGTGGGTCCCGTGATAGGCACCCAGGGCTTCTGTCCTGCATGCCTTCCTCCTCGCTGCGAAGGTGGCCACACCTCTGGGCTGGGGGCGCTGGGAGACGTGGGGCGAGGGGCTGCCACCTGCTTCTGACTCGGGGCGTTGTAGCTGGTGAGATGGGTTACGCTCCGGGGCCACAGACACAGCTGCGGTCGCAGGACTTTTGCAGATGCAGTGGAAGTCACTGTCAAGCAGGGTCACACGGACACAGAGGCAGACGTCCCTGGGCGGGCCTGGCCTGAGGGGGCAAGCCCTTAACAGAGGCACAGGGCTTCTCCGGTGTTAGAGACACACCCAGCAGAGATTCCCACAGCCGCGGGCTCTGGAGACGCCACCACCGGGAGAGGGAGCCCTCAAGGGAGCACAGCCTCCCGCGGCACGTGGCTTTGCCCGAAGGTCAGCCTGGAGGTGCCGGCGAGGACCCACCTGAGAGCTTGGCGGCCGCCACTCACTCTCACACGCACTCACACACCACAAGGACGCTGCTGGTGGCCATGGTCTTGGCAACCAGCAGACACGAGCGCCTGCCTTGTCTCCTCCTCCTCACCCCATGCTCGGGCTCAGAGCAGAGGCCGCCCTCCTCCTCAGGAGAGGACTTGCCCACACCCAGGCAGGAGGTACGGCCTCTCTCCCCGGGGGACAGGTGCCCCATACAAGCTCCCAGAGCCATCCTTTTGGGGCTCCTCTCCTGAAACACAAACCCCTCTGCACACACACAGGCGGAGGCACCATGCATGACACCAAGGGACCCGGGATGTGGGAGCCAGCTCAAGAAAGAGGTCCTTTGAGTGACGGGGAGTCCGTCTCTGACCCAGAAGCCTCGTGCTGACCGCCCGGACACGCCGAGAGGCAGAGAGAGCCGAGACAGGTCCCCCACCCTACAGACACCGGCGGCCCTGGGGTGGGAGGCAGAGAAGTGTCGCTGTTCCCAACGCATGGCTGAAGAACAAGCAGCTCCGGCCAGGCCTTCGTGGGATGAGTCCCAGGCAGCTCGCTGGGAGGGCGCCAGCGGCCGGACGACACTCCCAAGTCCAAAGCAAATGTCCCTGTTTGGAAAGCCGCCCCTCCAAGTCCTGAGGAGACGTACCCTGACTGCTTTTTCCACTAGTTGCCGTGCTATTTTGCATCTGTCTAGCTTGGGTGAAGAAGCCAAGTCTTGGGAAACTCCTCGTTTTGATTCTGCCAAAGAGAAACAGGACGTCAAGGCAGATGACCGGGCAGCCGCGCCCGGGGCTGGTGACACACCCCGTGCATGACTCCAGGGCACCGTTGGCAGTTGCCACACCCACCCCAGCTGGCTGTTTCAGGGGCCTGTGCCGCTGCCCCCGTCCACTCCACCGCCTACCCAGACTGCCCCCGCCCCTCCTCTGCGCCCCAACCCTGCCCTGACACACTGGCCTGGGGACCCTCTGCCCTCACTGGGCTCCACGCAGCTGCCTGGTCTCTCAAGCCTGTGGCCTGGGGGGGCCTCCAGCCCTCCCTGGGGCAGCCGGGATCCCCCCGCCCCAGCAGGACCGGAGCCGGCCACCTCTCCACCCAACGCCCTCCCTGCTCCTGGTCCCTCTCGGCCCCTCTCGGCCACGGCACCCAGGGCTCCCGCGAGCTCATACCAGGTGGTCAGCCTCCACCTAAAAATCCAAATCAAAGCCTCCCCCCGGCCCAAGCGTCTGCTGCCGTCCCCAGAGCCCATGTCCAGTGGCTCCACAGGGCACCGCCCCGGCCAAGGTCCCGTGTGTGCAGCCAACTCATGGCCACTCTCTGGCCCTGCCCTGCCCTCTCTGCTGCTCTTTGCCTCCTGCAGCCCTCAGGGTGGAAGCCCTCAGGCCCGGGGCACACTGGCTGCCACTCCCTGGGCTCAGCAGACAGCCCAGCAGCTGCCCCTGGGGTGTGTGAATTCCACCCAGAGCCCCTGGCCCCCCACACCCCGGACACTCCGGGAGCACTCTGAGTGCCACCAGCCTCATACAGGCTGCTCTCCACCCCGTGAACCCCAGAAGCCACGTCCATCTGTCCAGGCGATTTAGACTAAAGCTCCAAGCAGCTCAACACAGCTGGGATGGCGCGAGAACCGCTGTGTGTCTGTGTGGAACCTGCAAACCCCGTGGCCTGGTAGCACCTAAGGTGTGTGAAGGCAGACACAGGAGGGAATGGAAGACCCCTTTGCAGCTCGGGCCGGACAGAGTCTCCACAGATGGCACAAAAAGCCCCCGTGAAGCTAGTTCAGCGGGGGACACTGGGCTCCGTCAGACTGAGGTGTTCCACCTTGTTAGGAAAATGGAAGGTGAACTGCAGATGAGGAAACAGGCACAAAACGACCAGATGATGAGCACCAGGGCTGGCCACCCGCTTCCACCGTCAGGGAAGGGCCCAAAGCAGCGAGGGTTTGGCTGGAAAGGGGCCCAGCACTCTGTGGGGTAGACACGCCCCGACGGCGCTGTCTTGACCGCGCAGCAGAGGTCAGCCAGTGGGGCGTCATTCAACCCACAGTCATGCAGTCATGGGGCACAGCGTCCGCAACGGGCGGACAAACGAGAACAAAGCCTGTGAGGACCAGGACCCGGACGAGGCCCTGAGAGCCAACGACTGTGTGTGGGCATCCCCCGGCCCCCGGCATCAGCCACCTCTGTGACTCCAAGCCCAGGGACAGTTGCCGAAACCCACTAACAGAAGGTCTTGACAAGCTTCAGAGGGTGTGAATCCGATGGCACACACCTACCACAGGGCAGTTAAGTTAGAAATCAGTAATAGAACAAACAGAAAATGACCGTACGTTTGCAAAGCAGCAAATATTCTTCTGCATAATCCAGGGGTCAAGAGGAAATCAAAATGAAAAGTAACCTGTATTTTTCAACTAAATTATCACAAAAATGCCAGCAATCAAATCTCGTGGGATGCATTTTAAACTGTATTTAATACAACTAGAAATGTTTAGCTGTATATGAATCTGTTAGAAACCAATGAAGGCTAAAGAATGAGCTAAGCTTCAATTTCAGGAAAGAAGAAAGAGCACAGTAGATTAGATGGGGGACATCATTAATTATTAAATTGGTATTAAAATGATATGATGAGCCGGGCTCAGTGGCTCAGCCTGTAATCCCGTGCCTTTGGGAGGCTGAGGTGAGTGGATTGCCTGAGCCCGCGGGTTCGAGACCCGCCTGGGCAGCGAGTCCTCATCTCTACCATAAATCAAAAAATCAACTGGACGTGGTAGCACATGCCTGTAATTCTGGCTACTCGGAAGGCTGAGGTGGAAGGATCGCCGGAGCCCAGCAGGTCGAGGCTGCGGTGGCCGGGAGCGGCCACTGCACTCCAGTCTGGGCGACAGAGTGAGACTCCAACTCAAAAAATAAAAAAATAAAAAATAAAATGAAATAAAATAAAACGTTATCCAAAATAAAAACACAGCACACATGGTCACAAGTCAATCTTGCCAAACATTTAAGAGAAAAAATACCTTGCACAGACCCTTTCATTAAATGGGAAAATAAGAAAATTCAACTCTTTTTACGAGGTCCTCAATGGGAGACATGAGAAGAATGCCACAAAAAAGGAAGAGCACAGGCCAGTCTCCTCATAAAAGTAAACACATTTGCACACCAAACCCAGTGACATAGGGGAAAAAAAAACAATATGACCCCACGGGGTTTATTCCAAGATTGCAAAGTTGGTTTAACGTTTGAAAATCTGTCAATATAATCCACGATTAGTAGGTAAAAGGGAAAAGGACATACCATCTCAACAGAAGAAAGCATGTGGTGACTTGTCATTTAAAAGCGCACCGGGAGCTGGGAAGAAAAGAAAACTTACTCTAATGCCTGTGGCAGCCTCACCCTTCAGAGTGACATAGGGAGTCTTTCCCCTTGAATCTGGGAGCAAAGCAAGCATGTTCAGTCCACCACGTCCATCTAATTTTCCACCGATGCAAGAAAGGGAATGAGAGGCATGCAGATCGAAAAGATTTGTAGGTGACAGTTGTGTATGCAGAAAGCCTAACCGAATCTAAAAGCTACTAGAATTAATACACATATTTAATAAGGCCACCCAATACCAAGTCAGTACACTAAAATAACTTGCCTTTCTATATCCCTCCAAAATTGGAAAATGACATTTAAGACGTCATCTATAATATATTTAAAAAATCATATCTAGCATTGGTTTTTGTTTTTGCTTTTGTTTTGAGTTGGAATCTCACTCTACAACCCAAGCTGGAGTGCAGTGGCATGCTCATGGCCACTGCAGCCCCTACCTGCTGGGCTCAGGTAATCCTTCTGCCTCATCCTTCCAAGTAGCTGGAACTACAGGCATGCACCACCATGCCAAGCTAAGTTTTTGATTTATTGTAGAGACGAGATCTTGCCAAGTTGCCCAGGCTGGTCTCAAACCCCTGGACTCAGGCAGTCCTCTCACCTCCACCTCCCAAAGTGCTGGGATGACAGGTAGGTGTGAGCCACTGAACCCGGTGCTCTAACATTGTTAAGATGTTAATTCTCTGCCAAACTGTTGTAAAGATTCAATGTAATCACAGTTCAAATCCCAGTAAGATTTGTGTGTGTGTGTGTGTGTGTGTGTGTGTGTGTGTGTGTGTGTGTGTGTGTATTAACAATTTTATTCTAAAATTTAAATGAAATTCCAAAAGTGCAAGAAAACCTAAATGACCCTTAAGAACAAGGGCAGAGGACTTATACTACCAGGTCCAGGTAGTAAGACATTAGAAAACGACAGGAATTAAGACAGAGTGGTATGGAATAAGGATGGACAGAAAGGTCAATAGAACAGCATGGAGAACCCCAAAACAGACCTGTGCCTGTCCTCAGAGTGACACTGCCAGGCAACTGGGTACGGGGTGGACGGGGTGGGGTGAACGGGGTGGGGTGGACGGGGTGGGGTGAACATTGACCCACAGACTTGCTGCATAGAAAACACTCCATCCCAGGGGGCATGGATCTAAATGTGAAAAGTGAAATTGTGAAGTTTCCAAAAGAAGACACAGGATATCATCTTCTGGACAACAGAAAAGGCAAAGATTTCCTAAATAAGACACAGAATGCTCTAAATGTGGAAGAAGAAATCAACAATTAGACCACACTGAAATGAATATGCTTTGATTGTCAAAAGGAACCATTCATTGACTGACAAGGCCAGCGGTGCATAAATATGTCTGTCTGACCAAGAGCAGGCATCCGGAGTGCGCAAAGAATTCCTACAAGTCAGTAAGATTCCCAACCCAGCCCATAATCGGGGCGGCGCTCCATGAAAGAGGTGCTCCAACAGCCGACAACCACGTGGCCAGGGCGCCACACCACCAGTTATGGGAAATACACAGTGAGATGCCCACGTCCCTGCAGGGCACCCAAGGGACAGCGGCAACACTGACGACTGGCATGGGCAGGCAGCCCTGGAGTGTCCTCCCTGCAGATTAACGACTGGGAGGGAGATGCCCACCCATAGCCTGGCCATAGTACTCCTGAGTGGAATTAATATTTAGCTCGCAAATGAACCCACGGCTGACACCCGGCAAGAGCAGGCTTTTGCTAGAAGAGAAGGGCTCTCTGTGACCCACCAGAAGAGCCCTTCATGTGTCGGCGTTCGTTGTCCAGTATCCCAGGAAGGAAGCTGACCAGTGGGCAAGGAGGACAGGAGCCTGCATGCCCAGAGCCCCACGGGGCCTCTCTTAGACGGCCCGGAAAATGCACCTGCTTCTGTGGACTTAGGCCACCCTGGCCTGATCTCATCACAGCTGACCATGGCCTGGACAGCCTGTCTGCGAGCTAAGGGCTCCTGGCAAGGGGATGGGGACGAGTGATACACACTGTTTTCTCCTCTCTCCTCTTCATCCAATGGTGTGAACAGGAGCCTCGTCCTCTCGGGCTCCCTGCAGGCCTCGGTCGGCAGGCTCTTCCTTCCTCCAGGCTCTGTGAGGAGGAGATGGGCAAACCAAGAGGGTGTGAGGAGCTGGACAGCCAAGGGCTCCTGAGGGGCGGGTCCAAACCACATGTCGGAGTCGGGAGGGTTTGCACTGCAGAGGAAGGTCTGGGCTAGGGGCAGGTCTGGGTGTGGGAGTACAGGTCTAGGTTGAGGGAACAAGTCTGGACTGGAGAGCAGGTCTAGGTGAGGATAGAGTGTGCTGTCCTCAGTCAGGCTACAGGTTTGGGATGGAAGAAGGAAGAGGTCTGACTTGGACATACAGACCAAGGTTGGCAATTCAGGTGTACATTAGAGTACAGGGATTGGATGGGTGTGAGTATGGGTAGGGGTACCGGATAGAATGGAAGCAAGTGTTGCTCAAGATATGGGTGTGAATTACAGGTACAGATGTGGGTGAGTGTACAGTTATGAGTCGGGGTACAGGGCTTCCAAGGTTGCTGGTGTTGGTTAAGGTATAGGATTAGGTTGGGGGTACAGGTATATGATAGGGCATAGAACTTGGAAGGGTTCAGGTGTTGGAAAGGGTAAAAGAGTGGGCTGGGGGAAGAGGTATTTTATGGGGTACAAATCTTGGAAGGGTGCAGGCATTGGTTAGGTTGAAGACCAGGTGGGAGTACCAGAGTTTGGAAAGGCGCAGTATTGATAAGCATTCAGGATGGGGTTCGAGGTACAAGTATGTGAAAGGGTTCAGGGCTAGGAAGGGTTCAAGTGTTGGGAAGGGTACAGGATTGGACTGGGGGTACAGGTTTATGATAGGATACAGGGCATGGAAGGATGCAGGTGTTTCTTAGGGTATGGGACTCTGTTGGGATACAGGTATATGAAAGTGTAAAGGGCTTGGAAGGTTGCAGGTGTTGCAAAGGTTAAAGGAGGGAATTGAGGGAACAGGTATACGACAGGGTATATTGTTTTGCAGTGTGCACGCATTGATTTGGGTACCAACTGGTGGGGTTACCAGTTATACAAGTGGGGTACAGAGTTTGGAAGGAGGCAGGTGTTGGTTAGGGTATAAGTTTGGGTTATAGGTACTGGCATATTAAAAAGAACAGGGCTCGGAAGGGTGCAGGTGTCGATAAGGGTGCAGGACTGAGTTTGAGGTACAGATATACGTAGGGTATGTGCCTTGGAAGGGTGGAGGAGTATATGATAGGGCAAAGGGCTTGAAATGGTGCAGGTGTTGGTTTGGGTGCAGACTGGGTGAGGGTACAGGCATATGATGTTGAACAGGGATTGGAAGGGTGCAGGTGTTGGTTGGGGAAGAGGCCTGGGTGGGGGTACAGACATATGATAGGGTGCAGGCTTGAAAGTATGCAGGTGTAAAGGTACAGAAGTGGGTTGGGTGTACAGATGAGTGCTTGGGTAAAGAGCTTAGAAGGGTGCAGGCTTTGGTTAAGGCACAGGACTGAGTAAGGGAACAGGTATATGAAAGTGTATAGGGCTCCAAGGATGCAGGAGTTTGTTAGGGTACAGGAATGGGTGGTGATAATGGTATATGATAGGATACAGGGCATGGAAGGGTACAGGTGCTGCTTAGGGTACAGGGCTGAGTGGGGACACAGGTATATGAAAGAGTAAAGGGCTTGCAAGGGTGCAGAAGTTGGAAGGAGTATAGAATTGGGTTAGGGATACAGATATATGATGGGATATGGGGCATGGAAGGGTGCAGGTATTGCTAGGGTACAAGATTGCGTTGGGGTACAGCTATATGAATGGGTAAAGTGCTCAGAATAATGTAGGTGTTGGAAAGGATAAAGGAGTGGGTTCGGGGAACAGGAATATTATAGGGTACAAATCTTAGAAGGGTGCAGGTGTTGGTTAGGGTACAGAACTGGTTTGAAGGTAGGGTTAAATGATAAGGTACAATGCTTGGAAGGATACAGGTGTTGGTAAGGGTAAAGAACTGAGTGGGGTACATGTCTATGGTGGGGTACAGGACTTGGAAAGACACAGGAGTTGCTTAGGGTTGGTAAGGGTACAGGACTGGGTTGGGGGTACAGGTATATGACAGGGCACAAGGGTTTTTTTGGGGGGTTTTTTGTTTGTTTGTTTTTTGAGTTGGAGTCTCACTCTGTCACCCAGATTGGAGTGCAGTGGCCGCTCCCGGTCACCGCAGCCTTGACCTGCTGGGCTCTGG
>NW_007074465.1:239577-242807 GCF_000164805.1 Carlito syrichta
TCCACTCACTTCAGCCTCCCAAAGGCGCGGGATTACAGGTTGAGCCACCGAGCCCGGCTAGGGCACAAGGTTTTAAAGGGTGCAGATTGTGGTTCATTTACAGGCCTGGGTTGGGGGAACTACTAAATGATAGGATACAGGGAATGGAAGGGTGCAGGTGTTTGTTGGGGTACAGAAATGTGGGGGTATGCAAGAGGTTATAGGTCTTGGGAAGGTGCAGATGTTGGTTAGGGTACTGAACTGGTGGACGTACAGGTAAATAGTGGAGTTGAAAAGGTGCAAGTTTTGGTTAGGGTATTTGACTCATTTGAGGGTGCAGGTATATGACAGTGTGCAGGGCTTTGAAGGGTGCAGGTTTTGGTGGGGAAGGAGTTGTATGATTGCATACAGGACATGGAAGGGTTCAGGTGTTGGTTACAGAACAGGAATGGTGAGGGTACAGGCGTATGACAGGGTACAGGGCTTGGAAGAGTGCAGGTGTTGGTTCGGTTACAGGACTGGGTTGGTGGAGACTGGTATATAATAGGATAAGATACAGTACTTGGAACAGTGCAAGTGTTGGTTTGAGTACAGGAGTGGGTTAGGGGTACTGGTATATGATAGGGTACAGGGCTTGGAAGGGTAGAGAGGTCGGTTAGGGTACAGGACTGGGTTGGGGATACAAATATAGGATTGGATACGGGGCTTAGAAGTGTGCAGGTTTTGAAAAGGGCACAGGAGTGGGTTGGGATACAGGTATAAAGTACAGGGCTAGGAAGTGTGCAGGTGTTAGGGTACAGGAGTGGGCAAGGGGTACTGGTGTAGGATAGAATGCAGTGCTTAAAAGGGTGCAGATGTTGGTTAGGGTATAGGATTGGGTTGGGCGTACGGGTACACGATAGGGTACAGGACTTGGAAGGGTGAAGGTGCTGGTTTGAGTACAGGAATGTGTTGGGCATAAGGTGCATGACTGTTTACAGGGTGTGGATGGCTGCAGGTGTCAGAAAGGGTAAAGAGTGATTTGGGGTTACCAGTATGTGATAGGGCACAGAGCTTTGTAGGATGCAGCTGTTAAGTTGGGGTACAGGACTGGCTTGAGGGTAGAGGTATATGATAGGGCACAGGGCTTGGAAGTGTCCAGGTTTTGGTAAGGGTATGTGACTAAGTAGGGGTACAGGCATATGATAGGGTACAAGGCTTCAAAGGTGCAGGTTTTGGTAAAGGAAGAGGACTGGGTGGGAGTAATGGTATATAATTGGGCACAAGGCTTGGAAGGGTGCAGGTGCTGTTAGGGTATGGGACTGGGTTGGGGATACAGGAATAAGACCAGGTACAGGGCTTCGAAAGGTGCAGATGTTGGAAAGGGTAAGCAAGTGTGTTGAGGGAACAGGTGTATGATAGGGTACAGGACTTGGAAGGGTGGTGTTGGTTAGGGTGCAGGACTGGGTTGAAGGGACAGGTATATGATGGAGCACACAGCTTGGAAGGGGCAGGTGTTGAGAAAGATACAAGAGTGTGTTGGGGGTACAGGTATATGTTAGGGTACAGGACTTGGAAGGGTGCAGGTTTTGATTAAGGTACACGACGGTGTTGGGAGTTCAGTTCTGTGCAAGGGTAAGGGCTTGGAAGGTGTTGGAGTGGGTTCAGGTGTGGGTTGAGGGTACAGGACTATGATAAGGTACAGGAGGGGGAAGGGTGCTGATGTGGGTTAGGGTACAGGGTACAGGGCGGGGTTGGGGTAGAGGTATGTGACAGGGTCCAGGGCTTGGAAGAGGACAGGTGCTGACAAAGGCAGAAAAGTGTGTTGGGGTACAGGCATACAATGGGGCACAGGCATTGAGAGGGTGCAGGTTTTGGTTAGGGTATAGGAGTGGGTTGACAGAGCAGGTATATTATGGGGTACAAGTCTTGGAAAATGCAGGCGTTGGCTAGGCACAGGACTGGTTGGGGGGCAGAGGTATGTAATAGGGTACAACGCTTGGAAGGCTACAGGTTTTGGTAAGGGTATATGACTGGGTAAGGGTACAGATATATTACAGGGCACAGGGCTTTGAATGCTGCAGGTGTTGGAAAGGGTAAGCAAGTGGGTTAAGGGAACAGGCATATGATATGGTACAGGACTTGGAAAGGTGTAGGTTTGGGTTAGGGTACAGGACTGGGTTGGGAGTCCAGGTCTATGAGAGAGTTCAGGTGTTGGAATGTGTGCAGGAGTGGATTGTGGATCTGGGCATATAATAAAGTACAGTACTTGGAAGGGTGTAGGTGTTGGTGAGTGCAGAGGTGTGGGTTGGAGGAACAGGTATATTATGAAGTTCAAGTCTTGGAAGGGTGTACTTGTTGGTTGGGTACAGGACTGGCTTGGGGATAGGGATACATGATAGTTTACAGGGCTTGGAAGGGTACAGGTGTTGGTAAGGATAGAGGACTGAGTGGGGTTCAGGTATATGGTAGGACATGGGACTTGGGAGGGTGCAAGTGTTGATTAGGGTACAGGACTGGGTTGGGAGTTCAGGTCTATGAATAGGTACAGGGCCTGGAAGGGTCCAAGTGTTGGAATGGGTACAGGAGTGGGTTGTGGTTACAGGTATATAATAGGGTACAGGACTTGAAAGTGTTCAGGTGTTGGTTCAGGTACAGGACTGGGCTTGGGGTACAGATATGATAGGGTACAGGGCTTGGAAGGTTTCAGGTATTGGGAAGGATAGAAGAGTGAACTGAGAGTTCAGTTATGTGATAGAGTACAGAGCATGGAAGAGTTCACGAGTTGGAAAGAGTACAAGTGTGTTTTGTTACAGGCACATGACAGGGTACAGAATTTGGAAGGGTTCTAGTGTTGGTTAGGGTACAGGTGTGGGTTAGGATTACAGGTATGTGAAAGGGCACAGGGCTTGGAAGGTTGCAGGTATTTGAATGGGTAGGTTGGAGTAGGTTGGGGGTATGGGTATATTTTACCATAGGAGTAGGTTGGGGTATGGGTATATGATAGGGGACAGGACTGGGTTTAGGGTACAAGTATATGAAAGGGCACAGGACTTGGAAGAGTTCAGATGTTTGAATGGATACAGGAATAGATTGGGGGTATGGGTATATAATAGGGTACAGGGCTTGGAAAAGTGCAAATGTTTGGATAGATTTAGGAGTCGTTAGCCGGGCTCGGTGGCTCCACCTGTAATCCCGTGCCTTGGGAGGCTGAGGTGCGTGGATTGCCTGAGCCCGCGGGTTTGAGACCTGCCTGGGCAACTTGGCGAGAC
>NW_007074465.1:242827-247360 GCF_000164805.1 Carlito syrichta
CAAAAAAAAAAAAAAAAAGATATAGGAGTGGGTTAGCGTACAGGTATATGAAAGGGTACAGGGCATTTAAGGGTTCAGGAGTTGGAAAGGGTGGAGAAGTGGGTTGGCAGTATGGATATGTGATAGGGTTCAGGGCTTGGAAGGGTGCAGGTATTGGAATGAGTAGAGGACTGGGTTTGGGGTACAGGTATATGAAAGGGTACAGGGCCTGGGAAGGTCCAGGTTTGGAATGGGTACAGGAATGCATTGGGGTTTTGGGTATATGACAGGGTACAGGACTGGAAAGGATGCCAGTGTTGCTTAGGGTACAGGACCGTGTTTGGAGTACAGGTATATGAAAAGGTAAGCCGGGCTCGGTGGTTCAGCCTGTAATTCCAGCGCCTTTGGAGGCTTTGGTGAGTGGATTTTCTGAGCCCGCAGGTTCGTGACCTGCCTGGACAACTTGGCGAGACCTCATCTCTACAATAAATAAAAAATTAGCCGGGTGTGGTAGTGCGCGCCTGTAATTCTGGCTACTTGGAAAGCTGAGGCAGAAGGATCACCGGAGCCCAGCAGGTCGAGGCAGCGGTGGCTGGGAGCAGCCACTGCACTCCAGTCTGGGTGACAGAGTGAGACTCCAACTCAAAAAAAAAGAAAAGGTACAGGGTTTGGGAAGGTCCAGGTTTGGAGTGGGTACAGGAGTGCATTGGGGTTTCGGGTATACGATAGATTACAGGACTTGAAAGGATGCAGGTGTTGCTTCAGGTACAGGTCCATGTTTGGGGTACAGGTATATGAAAAGGTACAGGGCTCAGAAGGGTTCAGGTTTTGGTATGGGTACAAGAGTGGTTGGAGGAATGGATATACTATAGGGTAAAGTGTTTGGAAAGGTGCAGGTATTGTTTAGGGTAGAGGACTGGATTTGGGGTTCATTTATATGAAAGTGTACAGGGCTTGGAAGAGTGCAGGGTTTAGAATGGGTATAGGAGTGGGTTTGGGATATAGGTATATGAAAGGATACAGGGCTTGGAAGGGTTAAGGTGTTGGTTGGGTACAGGAGTGGTTTGAGGGTATGGGTCTATGATACGTTACAGGACTTGAAAGGGTGCATGTGTTGAAATAAGTACAAGAATGGTTTTGGGGTACAGGTTTATGAAAATATACAGGGATGGAAACGTCCAGGTTTGGAATGGGTACAGAAGTGAGTTTGGAGTATAGATATATGATATGGTACAGGTCTTGGAAGGGTGCAGGCATTGAAATGGGTATAGGTGTGGGTTGGAGGCATGGGTTTTTGAAAGCATACAGGGCTTTGTAGGGTTCAGGTGTTGGAATGGGTACAGGAGTGAGTTGGGGATATGAGTATATGAAAAAGTACATGGCTTGGAAGTGTGCACATTTTGGAAAAGGTACAAAAGTGGGTTGGGGGTATGGGTATTGACAGGATATAGTATTGGAAAGGTGAAGGTGTTGAAATGGGTATAGGTGTGGGTTGCGGGTATGGATATTAAAAAAGGTATAGGGTTGGAAGCGCCCAGGTGTTGGAAGGGGTACAGGATTGTGTTGGGGGTATGGGTATATTAATGCTTACAGGACTTGGAAGGATGCAGGTGTTGGAATGGGTATAGGACTGGGTTTGGGACACAGGTATATGAAAGGATATGGGGCTTAGAAGTGTCTAGGTGTTGGAATGGATATGGGAGTTGGTTAAGGGTATCAGTATATGTGATAGGGTACAAGGCTTCTAAGGGTTCTGGTGTTGGAATGGGTAGAGGAGTGGGCTGAGTGTATGAACATATGATAGTGTACAGGACATGGAATAGTGTAGGTGTCTGAATGGGTACAGGACTAGGTTTTGGGTACAGGTATATGAAAGTGGACAGGACTTGGAGATAGCCAGGTGTTCGAATGGTTACAGGAGTGGATTGGTGATATGGGTCTATGACAGGTTACAGGACTTGGAAAGGTGCAGGTGTTGGAATGGATACAGGACTGGGTTTGGGGTACAGCTACATGAATGGGTATAGGGCATGGAAGCATACAGGTGCTAGAATGAGTTCAGAGGTGGGTTTGGCGTATGGGTATATGACAGGTGAAGGGGCTTTAAAGGGTTCAGGTGTTAGGATGGGTTCAGGACTGGGTTTGGGTTACGGGTATAAGAAAGTTTACAGGGCTTGAAAGGGTGCAGGTAGTGGAATGGGTACAGGACTGGGTTTGAGGTGCAGGTATATGAAAGGGCACAGGGCTTAGAAACATACAGGTATTGGAAGAGGTTCAGGAACGAGTTGAAGTTTGGGTATATGATAGGGTACAGGACTTGGAAGGGTGCAGTTGTTGGAATTGGAACAGCAGTGGGTTGGGGGTATGAGTCTATGATAGGCTACAGGGCTTGGAAGGATGCAGGTGTTGGAATGAGTACATACTGGGTTTGGGGATATATGAGATGGTAAAGGGCTTGGAAGGATCTAGGTGTTCTAATGGGTACAAGAGGTGGTAGTGATATGAGCATATGATAGGGTACAGAACTTGGAAGGTGCTGGTGTTGGAATGGGTTGCATGTGTGGGTTATAAAGGTGTTGGAAGGATACAGGAATTGGAATGGGTGCAGGACTTGGTTGTGGGTATAGGTATATGATAGGGTTATAGGACTTGGAAAGGTTCGGGTATTGGAATTAATACAGGAGTGGGTTGAGGACATGGATATATGATAGGATACCAAGCTTGGAAAGGTGCAGGTGTTGTTTATAGTACAGGCCTGTGTTTGGGGTACAGGTATTTGAAAGGGTAGAGGTCTTGGAAGGGTCTATATTTGGAATGGGTATGGGAGTGGGTTAGGGTATTAGTATATGATAGGGCACAGGGCTTAGAAGGGTGCAGGTTTTGGAATGAATACTGGAGTGGGTTGGGGGGTATGGTTATCTGATAGGATACGGGACTTGAAAGGATTCCTGTGTTGGTAGAGGTTCAAGACTGGGTATGTGGTACAGGTAATGAAAGGGTGCAGTGTACGGAAGGGTCCAGGTGTTGAAATGGGTACAGGAATGGATTGGAGGTACAGGTAAATGAAAGATTACAAGCCTTTGAAGGGTTCAGGTGTTGGAATGGATACAGGAATGGGTTGGGCGTATGGGTGTATGATAGGGTACAGGGCTAGGAAGAGCACAGGAGTGGGAATGGGTACAGGAATGGGTTGGAGGTACAGGTATGTGAAAGGTTACAAGTCTTGAAAGTGTACAAGTGTTGGAATGGGTTATGAATGGGTTGGGTTCAGGGTTTGGAAGACTGCAGGTGGTGGAATGGGTATAGGAGTGGGTTGGGGGTACAGGTATATATATACAAGATTACAAAGTTTTGAAGGATTCAGTTGTTAATATAGGAACAGGAGTGGATTGGGGGTATGGGTATATGATAGGGTACAGGGCTTGGAAGGATGCAGGTGTTGAATGGGTACCAGAGTGGGTTGGGATATGGGTATATGATAGGGTACAGGGCTTGATGGGTTTCAGGTGTTGATACAGGTACAGGACTGGGTTTTAGGTACAGTTATTTGAAAGAGTATAGGAGTTGGAAGTGGCCAGGTTTTTGAATTGGTACAGGAGTGGGCTGTGGGATAGGGTACAGTGTTTCGATGGGTGCAAGTATTTGAATGGGTACAGGAGTGAATTAAGAATATAGGCATATGATAGGGTTCTGGGCTTTGAATAGTGCAGGTGTTGACAATGTTACAGGATTGGCTTGGAAGTACGGGTGTATGCTAGGGTACAGGGCTTGGATGGGAGCAGGTGTTTTTTAGGGTACTGGACTAGGTTTGGGTGACAGGTATATAAAAAGTACAGGACTTAAAAGGGTGCAGGTGTTGGACTGGGTACTGGAGTGGGTTAGGGGTATGGGTATATGATAGGGTACAGTGTTTGAAAGAGTTTAGGTGTTTCTACAGGTACAGGACTAGGTTAAGGGTATAAGTATATGAAAGGGTACAGGACTTGGATGGGTCCAGGTCATAGAATGGGTACAGGAAGTGGTTGGGGGTATAGGTATACAATAGGGCACAGGGCTTGGAAGGGTTCAGGTGTGGAATGGGTACAGGAGTGTGTTGGGTGTATGTGATAGAATACAGAGCTTGGAAGGGTGCAGGTGCTGGAATGGGTGCAAGAGTGGGTCGGGGGTTTGAGTGTTTGACAGAGTACAGGGCTAAGAAAGGTGCAGGTGTTGTTTACAATATACGACTGTTGTTTAGGTTACAGGTATTTGAAAGATTTGGGGGCTTGGAAGGGGCCAGGTGTTGGAATGGGTATAGAAATGGGTTGGGAATAAGGGTATATGATAAAGTACAGGGCTTGGAAGTTTTCAGTGTTGGAATGGGTACAGAAGTGGCTTGTGTGTATGGATATTTGACATGGTACAGGTTTGGAAGGGAGCAGGTGTTCAAATGGGTGCAGGAGTGGGTTGGAGGTATGGGTGTTTGATAGAGTACACGGCTTAGAAAAGTGCAGGTAGCCGGGCTCGGTGGCTCAGCCTGTAATCCTGTGCCTTTGGGAGGCTGAGGTGAGTGGA
>NW_007074465.1:247435-266625 GCF_000164805.1 Carlito syrichta
GAGACTCCAACTCAAAAAAAAAAAAAAAGAAAGGTGCAGGTGTTGCTTACAATACAAGACTGTGTTTGGGTTACAGTTATATGAAAGGCCAGGAAACTTGAAAGTGCCAGGTGCTGGAATCAGTGCAGGAGTGGGTTGGGGGTATAAGTACATGATAGGATACAGGACATGGAAGGGTGCAGGTGGTTTAGGGTACAGGACTGTGTTTAGGGTGCATGTTTATGAAAGGGTACAGGGCTTTGAAGAGTCCAGGTGTTGGAATGGGTACCGGAATGAGTTGGGGTATGGGTATATGGCAGAATACAGGTCTTGGAAAGGTGCAGTCTTGTAATAGGTACAGGAATGGCTGGTGGGTAGGGATATTTGATAGGGTACAGGTGTTGGAATGGGTACCGGAATCAGTTGGGGGAATGGGTATATAGTATGGTACAGGGCTTGGAAGGGTGCAGGTGTTAGAATAGGTACAGGAGTACATTGGGTACATGGGTCTATGAAAGTGTACAGTACTTGAAAGATTTCTGGTGTTGGTACAGCTACAGGACTGTGTTTGGTGTACAGGTATAAGAAAGGATACAGGGCTTGGAAGCGTCCAGGTGTTTGAATGGTTACGAGAGTGTGTCAGGGGTATGGGTATACGATGGGGTAGAGGGATTGGAAAAGTGCATGTGTTGTTTAGGATACAGGACTGTGTTTTGCCTACAGGTATATGAAAGGGTACAGGGCTTGGAAAGATCCACATGTTGGAATGGGTGTGGAAGTAGGTTGAAGATATGGGTCTATGAAAGGGTACAGAGCTTTGGAGGGTTCAGGTGTTGGTTGGGTACAGGAGTGGGTTGGTGGTATGAGTGTATGATAGGATACAGGGCTTAGAAGGGTGCAGGTGTTGTAATAGGTTCAGAAGTGAACTGGGGGTATGAGGATGTGATAGGGTACAGGGTATGGGATGCTGCATTTGTTGGAATGGGTACAGGAGTGGGTTAGTGGTAGCGGTAAGTGATAGGATATAGGACTTGGAAGGGTCCAGGTGTTAACTGAATACAAGAGTTGGTTGAGGGCATGGGTATATTATACAATACAGGACTTGGAAGGCTGCACGTTTCTGCAAGAGTACATGGGTGGGTTGGGGGTATGGATACATGACAGTGTATGGGACTTGACAAGTTCAGGTGTTGGTACAGGTACAGTATTGGGTTGTGGTACAGGTATATGAAATGTTACAGGGCTTGGAAGGGTCAGGTGTTGGAATGGGTAAATGATTGTGATGGGGGATGTGGGTATATGATAAGAGACAGAGCATGGAATCGTGCAGGTATTGGAATAGGTACAGGAGAAGGCTGGGAGTAAGGGTATATGAAAGGGAACAGGGCTTGAAGCATCCAGGTGTTGGACTTGCACCAGGAGTTGGTTTGGGATACAGGTATATGATAGGGTATAGGGTTTCAAAGGCTTCAGGTATTGATACAGGTAAAGGACTGGATTTGGGGTACAGGTATATGAAAGGGAACAGGTCTTGGAAGTGTCCAGGTTTTAGAATGGGCACAGAAGTGAGTTGAAGGTACGGGTATATGACAAGGTACAGGGCTTCAAAAGCTGCAGGTGTTGTTTCAGGTACAGGACTGTGTTTGGGGTACAGGTATATGAAAGTGTACAGGGTTGGATGGGTCCACATGTAGGTATGGCTGCAGGAGTTGGTGGGAGGTGTAGGTATATGATAAGGTACAGGGCTTGGAAGAGTGCAGGTGTTGGAATGGATACAAGTGTGAGTTAAGGTTATGGGTATATGAAAAGTTACAGAACTTTGAAGGGTTCAGGTGTTAGAATGGGTACAGGAGTGTGTTTTAAGTGTGGGTATACGATAGAGTACAGGGCTTGAAAGGGAGCAGCAGGTGTTGCAATGGGTACAAATGTTTTGGAGGTACACGGATATGAAAGAGTACAGGGCATGGGGAGGTTCATGTGTTGGAATTGGTACAGGAGTTGCCTGGGAGTATGCGTTTATAATATGGTACAAGCCTTGAAAGGGTGCAGGTGTTGAAAAGGGTACACGAGTGGGCTACGAGTACAAATATATGAAAAAGTACAGGGCTTTGAAGGGTTCAGGTATTGGAATGAGTACAAAAGTGGGTTAGGGGAATGGGTATATGATTGGGTACAGGGATTGGAAGGATTCAGGTGTTGGAAGGGTAGAGGAGTGGGTTGAGGGTATGGGTAAATGATAGGGTACAGGGCCTGGAAGTGTGTAGGTGTTGGAATGGGTAAGGAGTGGGTTTGGTATATGGGTATATGATAGGGTTCGTGGCTTGGAAGGGGGCAGGAGTTGGAATGGGTAGTGGAGTGGGTTGGGAGTATGGTTATTTGATAGGGCACAGGGTTGGGTGTGCTGGTGTAAAATGGGTGCAGGACTGTGTTTGGGGTCCAGGTATTTGAGGGGTCAAAGGACTTGAAAGGGTCCAGGATCTGGAATGGGTGCAGGAGTGTGGGGTAACGGATATATGATAAGGTACAAGCATTGGAAGTGTTCAGGTGTTAATACAGGTACAGGACTGGGTTTGGAATACAAATATATGAAAGGGTACAAGACTTGGAAGGGTCCAGGTGTTTTGAAGGTCCAGAGTGGGTTGTAGGCATGGGAATATGTTAGAGTACAGGGCTTGGAAGGGTACCAGCATTGGAAAGGGTAAAGGATTGTTTGGGGGTTATGAGTATATGAAAGGTTAACGAGCTTTGAAGGGTTCAGATGTTGGAATGGGTAGAGGAGTGGGTTGGGAGTATGGGTTTTGATAGGGTACATGACTTAGAAGGGCACAGGTTATGGAATGGGTTCAGGAGCGTGTGGGGGTATGGGGATATATGATAGGCTATAGGGCTTAAAAGAGTCCAGGTGATGTTTAGGGTACACAACTGTGATTGAGGTACAGGTATATGATAGTATACAGGGCTTTGAATGGTGCAGGTGTTGGAATTAGGAGTGGGTTGGGGGTATGGGTATATGATAGGTTACAGGGCTTGGAAAGGTACAGGTGTTGGAATGGGTATAGGAGTCGGTATGGGGTACAGTTATGTAAAAGGATACAGGGCTTCAAAGGGTTCAGGTGTTGGAATGGGTACAGGACTGGGTTTTGGGTATCTGTCTATGAGAGGGTACAGGGGATAGAAGGGTTCAGATGGAATGGGTACAAGAGTGGCTTGTGGGTATGGGTATTTGATAGTGGACACATCTTGGAAGGGTACAGGTGCTGGAATGGGTACAGGAGTGGGTTGAGGGTATGGGTATATGATACGATACAGGACTTGGAAAGGTGCAGGTGTTGTTTAGGTTACAGGACTGTGTTTGGGATACAGGTTGCTGAAAAGGTATATGGATGTGAATGGTGCAGGTGTTGGAATTGGTCTATAGGAGTGGTTTGTAAGTACAGTTATATGAAAAAGGTACAGCTTTGTAAGTTTCAGGTGTTGGAATGGGTACAGGAGTGGGCTGGGGATATGGGTATTTGATAGGGTATATGACTTGGAAGCATGCAGGTGTTGGAATGAGTACAGGAGTGGGTTGGAGGTATGGATATGTAATAGGGTACAGGGGTTGGAAAGGTGCAGGTGTTTATGATACAAGATTGTGTTTGGGGTACAAGTATATGAAAGGGTAAATGGCTAGGAAGAGGCCAGTTGTTGGAATGGTGACAGGAGTGGGTTGGTGGTATGGTCATATAAGAGGGTAATGGGCTTGGAATGGTGCAGTTGTGGAAAGGGGTATAGGGCTGGGTTGGAAGATTGAGTATATTATAGGGTCCATCATAGGTAGGTACATCATATGATAGGCTTTGAAGGTTTCAGGTGTTGTTTAGGATACAGGACAATGTCTGGGGTACAGATATATGAAAGGATACAGGACTTGGGAGGTGCAAGTGTTGGTATGGCTGCAGGAGTACAGGAGTGGTTTGGGGATATGGGTGTATGATAGGGTACAGGACTTGGAATGCGCAGGCTTTGGAATGGCTGCAGGAGTATATTTGGGGTATTGGTGTATGATAGGCTACAGTGCTTGAAGTGCAGATTTTGGAATGGGTACAGGACTGGGGATGGGGTACAGGTGTATGAAAGGGTACAGGGCTTGGAAATGTGCAGGTGTTGGAATGGATTTAGGAGTGGGTTTGGGATATGGGTGTATGATAGGCTACAGTGCTTAAAGTGCAGGTTTTGGAATGGGTACAGGACTGGGGTTGGGGTACAGGTATATGAAAAAGTACAGGGCTTGGAAATGTGCAGGTGTTAGAATGGGTTCAGGAGTGGGTTTGGGATATGGGTATATGATAGGGTACAGGATTGAAAGGGTGCCAGTGTTAGAATGCGTACAGGACTGGGTTTAGGGTACAGGTATATGAAAGGGTACAGGGCTTGGAATGGGTTCAGGAACGGATTGAGGGTATGAGTATTGATAAGTTACAGGGCTTAGAAGGTTGCTGATGTTGGAATGCATACAGGAGTGGATTATGGGTATGGGTGTATGAAAAGGTGCAGGTGTTTATGATTTGAAGGTCAGATTGTGTACAAGAGTGGGTTTGGCGTATGAGAATTTGATAAGGTACAGGGCTTGGAAAGGTGCAGGTGTTGTTTACAGTACAAGACTGTGTTTGGGGTACAGGTATATGAAAGATTAGTGGCCTTGGAAGTGACCAAGTGTAGGAATGGGTATAGAAGTTGGCTGAGGGTATGAGTATATGACAGGGTATAGGGCTTGATGGGGGCAGTTGGTATTTAGGGTACAAGACTGTGTTTGGGGTACCGGTTTATGAAAGGGTACAGGACTTGAAAGGATTCAGGTGTTGGAATGGGTACAGGAGTGGGTTAGGGTTATGGGTATATGATGAAGTACAGGGCTTGGAAGGGTGCAGTATTAGAATGGGTACAGCACTGGGTTTGTGGAATAGGTATATGAAGTGTACAGGGCTTGGAATCGTCCAAGTGTTGGAATGTGTACAGGAGTGGGTTGGGGGGTATAGGTATATTAAAGGCTACAGGGCTTGGAAGAGTTTAGGTGGTGAAATGTGTACAGGAGTGGTTGGGGGTATGGGTATATGAAAGGGTGCAGGCCTAGGAAGTTTCTAGGTGTTTGAAGGGGTACTGGTTTGGGTTGAGGGAATGGGTATATGATAGGGTACAGAGCTTGAAAGGGTGCAGGTGTTAGAATGGGTCAGGACTGGGTTTGGCATACAGGCATATGAAAGGGTACAGGGCTTGGAAGTGTACCAACCCAGTACTGTACCCATTCCAACACCTGAACCCTTCAAAGACCTGTACCCTTTCATATACCTGTATCCCAAACCCAGTCCGGTACCTATTCCAACACCTGTACCCTTCCAAGTCCTGTGCCTTATAATATACCCATACCCCCAACTAACTCCTGTACCAATATTGGAATGGATTCAGGAGTGGGTTTGGGGTATGGATATGATAGGATGCAGGGTTTGGAAGGGTGCAAATATTAGAATGTGTACAGGAGTGGGTTGGGGATATGGGTACATGATATGTTACAGGGTTTGGAAGCGTTCAGGTGTTGGAATGGCTACAAGAGTAGGTTTTGGATATGGGTATATAATTGAGTACAGAGCTTGAAAGGGTGCAGGTGTTGCAATGTGTACTAGAGTCAGTGGGGGTATGGGTATATGATAGGATACAATGCTTTGAAAGGTGAAGGAGATTTTTAGGGTACAGGACTTGGTTTGGGGTACAGGTACATAAAAGGGCACAGGTCTGGAAGAATGCATGTGCTGAAATAGGTGTAGGAGTGAGTTAGGGGTATGGGCATATAATAGGGCAGAGATTGGAAGGATCCTGGTGTTGGAATGGGTACAAAACTGGGTTTGGGGTACAGATAAATGAGAAGGTACTGGGCTTGGAAGGGTCCAGGCGTTGGAATGTGTACAGAAGTGGGTTGAGGTAAAGGTATATGATAGGGAACAAGCTTGGAAGGGTGTGGGTGTTGGAATGTGTACAGGAGTGGTTTTGGTGTATGGATATATAATACCTAATAGGACTTGAAAGGGTTAATGTTGTTACAGATACAAGATTGGATTTGGGGTACAGGTATATGAAACTGTATAGGGCTTGGAAGTGTCCATGTGTTGGAATGGGTACCGGAGTTAGTTGGGGGTATGGGTATATTATAAGGCACAGGACTTGGAAGGGTACAGGTGTTGGAATGGGTACAGGACTGGGTTTGGGATACAGTTATATGAAAGGGTACAGGGCTTTGAAGGGTTCAGGTGTTGGAATGGGTACAGTAGTGGGTTGTGAGTATGGGTATATGATAGGGTATAGGGCATGGAAGGGTGTAGATGTTGGTTTCAACACAGGAGTGGGTTGGGCATAAATTATATGACAGTTAATAGGGCATGGATGGTTGCTGGTGTTGTAAAAGGTAACAGAATGACTGAGTTTACAAGTATGTGAAAGGGTACAGGGCTTTGCTGTGTGCACCTGTTAATTAGGGCATAGGATTGGCTTGAAGATACAGGTATAGGATAGAGTACAGGACTTGGAAGTGTTCAGGTTTTGGTAAGAGTATATGACTGAGTAGAGGTACAGGTATATGATAGGGTGCAGGGCTTTGAATTCTGCAGGTGTTGAAATGAGTAAATGATTGGACTGTGAAAACAGGCACATGATAAGGTACAGCATTTGGAAGGGTGCAGTTTTGGTTGGGGTACAAGCCTGGGATGAAAGTCTTGGTCTATGAAAGGGTACAGGACATGGAAGGACCAGGTGTTGGGAAGGGTACAGGACTTTGCAAGAGTTGGGGTTACAGGTATATGATAGGGTACAGAAACGGGAAAGGTGAATGTGTTGGGAAGGGTACAGGAGTGGGTTGGGGATACAGGCGTATGATAGGGTACAGGATTTGGAAGGCTGCAGGTGTTGGAATGGGTACAAGATTGGATTGGGGGCATAGGCATGTGATAGGGTAGAGGACTTGGGACGGTGCAGGAGTTGGAATGGGTACAGGACTGGGTTTGGGATATAGGTGTTTGAAGGTGTACAGGGTTTGGAAGCATAAAGGTGCTGGAATTAGTTCAGGAGTGGGTTTGGAGTAGAGGTATAAGAAAGGGTACAGGGCTTAGAAGGGTTCATGTGTTCAAATAAGTACAGGAGTGGATTGGGGGTATGGGTCCTTGATAGGTTACAGGGCTTGAAAGGGTATAGGTATTGGAATGGGTGCAGGACTAGGTTTGGGGTGCAGGTATAAGAAAGGGTACTGGACTTGGAAGTGTGCAGGTGTTGTGTGGGTACAAGACTGGGTTTAGGGCATAAGTATGAAAGGGTACAGGATTTAGAAGCCTTCAGGTATAGGAATGGGTACAAGAGAAATGGGTTGAAGGTATGGGTAGATGATAGGTTACAGGGCTTGGAGGGTGCAGGTATTGGAATAGGTACAAGACTGGATTTGGGGTACGTGTATATGAAAGTGTACAGGCCTTAGAGGGGCTCAGGTGTTGGAATAAGTACAAGAGTGTTTTGAGTGTTGGGCATATACTAGAATATTGGGATTGATGGGGTTCAAGTGTTGGTATAGGTACAGGACTGGATTGGGGTACAGGTATAAGGGAGGGTACAGGGTTTGGAAGGGTTCAGGTGTAGGGAGGGGTACAGGTTTGGGTTGGTGAAATGATTATATGATAAAGTACTGGGTTTTGAAGGTTGCAGATGTTGGAATGGATGTAGGACTGGGTTTTGGGTGCAGGTATAGGAAAGGGTACAGGGATTGGAAGGGCTCAAATGTTGCAGTGGGTACAGGATGGTGTTGGGGTATTTGTATGTTAAGGCAATGGGCTTGGAAGACTGCAGGTGTTGGGATTGTTACAGGAGGGGGTTGGGGGTTGGGCATGTTATAGAGTACAGGGATTGTCAGGGTTCAGGTGTTGGTACAGGTACAGGACTGTGTTGGGGGTACAGTTACATAAAGGTACAGGACTTGGAAGAGTCCAGGTGTTAAGAGGAGTAGAGATTTGTGCTGGGGGGATGGGTATATGACGGGGTGCAGGGCTTGGAAGGTGCAGGTGTTGGAATGGGTAGAGGACTGGGTTTGGGGTACAGGTATATGAAAGGATACAAGGATGAAAGGCTGCAGGTGTTGTAATGGGATTTCAGGACTGGGTTCGGGGTTCATGTATATGAAAGGGTCCCAAAATTGGAAGGGTTCAAATGCTGGAATGGGTACAGGAGTGGGTTGGAATATTGGCGTATGTGAAGGCACAGGGCTTGGAAAGCTGCAGGTGTTGGAATGGGTACAAAAGTCAGCTGGACGATTGGGTACATGATAGGGTATGGGACTTGGAAGGGTGCAGGTGTTGGTACAGGTACAGCTCTGGGTTTGGGGTATAGGTATATGAAAGGGTACAGGGCTGAAAAGTGTCCAGGCATTGGAAGGGGTACAGGATTCTATTGGAGGTATGAGTATATGATAGTCTGAAGACTTGAAAGGTTTCAGGTGTTGGAATGGGTTCAAAAGTGCAGGACTTGGGGTATGGGTATATGATAGGGTATAGGACTTGAAAGGTACATGTGTGAGTTGGATACAGGACAGAGTTTGTGGCTAATGTATATGAAAGGGGACAGGGCTTGGAAGGGTGCAGGTGGTGGAATGGGTACAGGACTGGATATGGGGTACAGGTATATGAAAGGGGACAGGGCTTGGAAGTGTGCAGGTGTTGGAATGGGTTTGAGTGGGTTTGGAGTATGGGTATATGATTGGTTACAGGGCTTGAAAGGGTGAAGATGTTAGAATGGGTACAGGACAGTGTTTGGGGTACAATTGTAAGAAAGTGTACTGGGCTTGGAAGGGTGTAGGTGTAGGAATGGATACAGGACTGGGTTTAGGGTACAGGTATATGAAAGGTTATAGGGCTTAGAAGAGTTCAGGTGTTGGGATGGTACAGGAGTGGGTTGGGGGTATGGGTCTATGACAGGCTACAGGGCTTGCAAAGGTGCATGTGTTGGAGTGGATACAGGAGTAGGTTGGGGGTACAGGTATTTCAAAATGTACAGGTCTTTGAAGCTTTTGGGTGTTGGAATAGGTTCAAGGATGGTTTGTTTTAGATCTTTGATAGGATACAGGTCTTGGAAGGGTGCAGGTGTTGGAATGGATACAGGACTGGGTTTGGTGTAAGGTATAAGAAAGGGTACAGGGTTTTGACTTGTTTAGGTGTTGTAAAGGGTACAGGCATGCATTGGTGGTTGGGTGTGAGATATGTTACAGATCTTGAAAGGGTGCAATTGTTAGAAAGGGTAGAGGACGGTGTTTGGGGTACAGGTATATAACAGGGTACAGGGCTTGGAAGAGCACAGGTGTTGGAATGGGTGCAAAAGTGGGTTGGGAGTGTGGGTATATGATAGGGTATAGGACTTGAAAGAGTGAAAGTGTTGGAATAGGTATAGGAACGGGTTTGGTATTCAGGTGTATGAAAGTGGACAAGGCTTGGAATGGGACAGGAGTTGGAATATGTCCAGGAGTGGACTGGGGGTATGGGTATATATGATACGGGGTTTGCAAGCACACAGTTATTTGAATGGGTTCAGGAGTGGGTTTAGGGTATGGAAATATGATAGGTTATAGAGCTTGGAAGGGTGCAGTAGTTGGAATGGGACAGGAATGGGTTTGGGGTACAGGTATATGAAAGAATACAGGGCTTGGAAGGATTCTGGTGTTGGAATAGGTACAGGACTAGGTTGTGGGTTTGGGTTTATGATAGGTTATAGTGGTTGGAAGGGTGCATGTGTTGGAACGGGTAAAGGACTGGTTTGGGATACAGGTATATGAACGTGTACAAGACTTGGAAGTATATAGTGTTGCAATGGGTTCAGAAGTGAGTTTGGGGTATGGGTATATGATAGGGTACAGGGCTTGAAAGGGTACAAGTGTTAGGATGTGTACGGGACTGGTTTTCGGCATAGGTATAAGAAAGCATACAGGGCTTAGAAGGGTTCATGTGTTGGAATAGGTACAGGTGTGGTGGGGGGTATGGTTATATGAAAGAGTACATGACTTGGAAGTGTGCAGGTGTTGTAATGCGTACAGCACTGGGTTAGGGGTACAGGTGCATGAAAGAGTTCAGGGCCTAGAAGGATTCAGGTGCTGGAATGAGTACAAGAGTGGGCTGGGAGTATGTGTATATGATAGGTTACAGGACTTTGAATGGTGCAAGTAATGGAATTGGTACAGGATTGGGTTAGGGGTACAGGTATATCAAAGGATACAGAGCTTGGAAGCATACAGTTTTGGATGGATTCTGAAGTGGTTTTGAGATATGGGTCTATAATATGCTACAGTGCTTGGAAGGGTGCAGGTGTTGGAATGGGTACAGGAGTCGGTGGGGGTATGGGTTTATATATGTTACAGGCTTTGAAGGGTGCAGTAGCTGGAATGGGAACAGGAGTGGGTTTGGGGTACAGGTATATGAAAGGGAGAAGGGCTTGGAAGTGTACATTGTTGGAATGGGTTCAGGAGAAGGTGTGGGGTATTGGCCTATGATATATTACAGGGCTTGGAAGTTTGCAGGTATTGGAATGGGTATAGGACTGGTTTGGGGTACAGGAATATGAAAGGTAACAGGGTTTGGAAGGATTCGAGTGTTGGAATGGGTATAGGAGTGGGTTGGGGGTATGGGTATAATGTAGGTTATAGGGCTTGAAAGGGTGCAGATATTGGAATGGGTACAGGAGTAGGTTTGGGGTACAGGTATATGAAAGTGTACCAGGCCTCAAGGGTTCAGGTGTTGAAATAGGTACAAGAGTGGGTTGGGGTTATGGGTATATGATAGCGTACATGGTTGAAAGATCACTGATGTTAGAATGAGGACAGGACTGGGTTTGGGATAAAGGTATATAAAAAGGTACAAAGCTTAGAAGCATATAGGTGTTGGAATGGGTTCAGGAGTTGATTGAGGTTTTGGCTATATGATAGGGTATAGGGCATGTAAGAGTGCAGGCATTGGGTTGGGTACAGGCCTCGGTTTGTGGTTCAGCTATATGAAAGTTCCAGGGATTAGAAGGGTTCAAATGTTGGAATGGGTACAGGAATGGATTAGGGTGTTCGACTACATTAAGGTACTGGGCTTGGAAGGCTGCAGGTGTTGGAGTGGGTACAGAAGTCGGTTGGGTGTATGGTATATGATAGGGTACAAGACTTGTAGGGTGCAGGTGTTGATACAGGTACAGGTCTGAGTTTGAGGTACAGATATAAGAAAGGGTACAGGATTAGGAAGGGTGCAGGTGTTGGAATGGGTACAGGACTGGGTTTGGGGTACAAGTATAAGAAAGGGTACAGGATTAGGAAGGGTGCAGGTGTGGCATTGGTACAGGACTGGGTTTGGGTTACAAAATATGACAGGATACAGGGCTTGGAAGGGTGTATGTGTTTGAATGGATACAGGAATGGGTTGAGTATGGGTATATAGGTTTCAGGTGCTGGAATGTGTTCAGGAATGGCTTGTTGCATATGGGTATTTGATAGGGTACAGAACTTGGAAGGGTGCAGGTATTGGAATGAGTACAGGTCTGGGTTTGGTGTACAAGATTATGAAACAGTACAGGTCTGGGTTTGGAGTACAGGTATATGAGAGGGTACAGGGCTTGGACTGGTTCAGGTGTTGGAATGGGTACAGGAGTGGGTTGGGGGTATGGCATATGATAGGTTACAGGGTTTTGAGGGGTGCTGGTGTTGGAAGGTTCAGAACTGGAATTGGGGTACAGGTATATGAAAGGGTACAGGACTTGGAAGGGAGCAGGTGTTGGAATAGGTACAGGAGTGGGTGTTGGGTCCTGGTATATGAAAAGGTATGGAATTTGAGGGTTTCAGGTGTCACAAAGGGTACCGGAGTGGGTTTGGGCTATGGGAATTTGATAGGATACAGGGCTTGGAAAGGTGCAGGTGTTGTTTATGGTACAAGACTTTGTTTGGGTTGCAAGTATATGAAAGGTTAGCAGGCTTGGAAGTGACCAGGTGTTGGAATGGGTTCAGAAGTTCATTGGGATTATGGGTATAAGATAGGGTACAGGGCTTGGAAGGGTGCAGGTGGTGTTTAGGGTACAGGACTGTGTTTGGGGTACTGGTTTAGGAAAGGGTGCAAGACTTGGAAGACTTCAAGTGTTGGAATGGGAAAAGGGGTGATTTGGGGATATGGATATTTGATGAGATACAGGAATTGGAAGAGTGCAGGTGTTAGAATGGGTAAGGTTGGGTTAGGGGAGCAAGTATATGAAGGGGTGCAGGGACTGTAAGGGTACTGGTGTTGGAATGTGTACAGAAGTGGTTTGCGAGCATTGGTATGAAAGGGTACAGGGCCTGAAAGGGTTCAGGGGTTGGGATGTATATGGGAGTGGGCTGGAGGTACAGGTATATTAAACGGTTCAGGGCTTTTTGGTAGGGTTTAGGTGTTGGGATACATACAGGAGTTGGTTGGAGGTATGAGTGTATTAATGGGTAAAGGGCTTGGAGGTGTTCGGGTTGGAATGTATACACTTGTGGGTTGGGGGTATGGGTTATGAAAGGGTACAGGGTTTCAAAGTGTACAGGTGTTTGAAAGGGTACAGGTTTGGGTTGGGGGAATTGGTATATGATAGTGCACATGACTTGAAAATGTGCAGGTATCCAAAAGGGTACAGGGCATTGAAAAGTCCAGGTGTTGGAACAGGTACAGGAGTGTGTTGTGGGTATGTGTATATGATAGGGTACAGGCTTGGTTTCAGTACAGGAGTGTGTTGAGTGCAAGTTATATGAAAGGTCCAGGTGTTGGGAGAAGGACAGGTTTGGGTTGGGATTTGAGTATATGATAAAGTACAGGGCTTGGAAGGGTGCAGGTGTTTGAATGGGTACAGGACTGGGTTTGGGGTACAGGTATATGAAACGTTATAGGACTTGGAAGGCTGCAGGTGTCAGAATGGGTACAGGACTGGGATAGGTGTACAGGTATATGAAATGGTACAGTGATTGCAAGGGTTCAAATGTTAGAATAGGTACAGGAGTGTGTTGGGGTATTGGTATATGTTAGGGTACAGGGCTTGGAAGGCAGCAAGTATTGGAATGGGTAGAAGAGTTGGTTGGGGGTATGGGTGTGTGATAGTTCTAGAGTTTGGAAGGGTGCAGATGTTCGAGTGGTACAGGACTGTACTGAGGAACAAGTATATGAAAGGGTACAGGACTTGGAAGTGTACAGGTGTTGGAATGGGTTCAGGAGTGGGTTTGGGGTATGGGTATATGATAGGTTACAATGCTTGCATGGATGCAGGTATTAGAATGAGTGCAGGACTGGGTTAGAGGTATAGGTATAAAGAAAGGGTGTAGGACTTGGAAGGGTTCAGATGCTCAAATGGGTAGAGGAGTAGGTTTGGGGTACAAGTATAAGAAAGTGTACAGGGTTTGGAAGTGTTCAGGTGTTGGAATAGGTACATAACTGAAATTGGGGGTACAGGTATATGAAAGGGTACAGAGATTGAAAATGTACAGGTGTTGGAATGGGTTCAAGAGTGTGTTTGTGATATGGGTATAAGATAGGTGGCAGTGCTTAAAGGGTGCAGGTGTTAGGATGGGTACAGGACTGAGTTTAGGGTACAAATATAATAAAGGTTACAGGGCTTGGAAGAGTTCACATGTTGGAATGGGTACAGGAGTCTGTTGTGGGTATGAGTATATGATAGGTTATGGAGCTTGGAAGGGTGCAAGTGTTGGAATGGGTAGAGGAGTTGGTTGGGGTGTGGGTATGTTATAGGATACAGGACTTTGAAGGGTTCAGGTGTTGGAACAGGCACAAGAGTGGGTTAAGGGTATGGGTATATCTATGTTCCAGGCATTGGAAGCATACAGTTGTTGGAAATGCTTCAGAAGTGGGTTTGGGGTATTGATATATGATAGGATAAAGGGCTTGGAAGGATCAGGTTGTGGAATGGGTACAGGGCTGCCTTTGGGGTACAAGTATATGATAGGGTACAGGGCTTAAAAGTGTACAGCTGTTGAAATGGGTTCAGAAATGGTTTGGAGCATGAGTATATGACAGGTTGCAAAGCCTGGATGAGTGCAGGTATTAGAATGAGTACAGGACTGGGTGTGGAGTAAAGGTATAAGAAAGGGTATAATACTTGGAAGCCTTCAAGTATTGGAATGGGTAGAGGAGTAGGTTTGGGGTGCAGGTGTATGAAAGGGTACAGGGCTTGGAAGAGTTCAGGTGTTGGTAAGGGTTCAGGAATGGGTTTGGGGTGCAGGTATCTGAAAGGGTACAGGGCTTAGAAAGGTTCAGGTGTTCAGATTATTACAGCAATTGGTTGGGGGATACGGGGATATGATAGAATACAGAACTTGGAATGCTGAAAGTGTTAGAATGTCAACAGGAACCAGTGTGGGGCACAGGCATATGAACGGATAAAGGCTTTGAAGGTTTCAGGTGTGCAAATGGGTACAGGAGTGGGGTGGGGGTATGGGTATATGATAAGTTACAGTACTTGAAGGGTGCAGGTTTGGAATGGGTACAGCAGTGAGTGTGTAGTTCAGGAATATGAAAGGGTAGAGAGCGTTGAAGGGTTCAGGTGTTAAAATGGGTACAGGAATGGGTTGGTGGTTGGGTTGATGATAGGTTACAGGGTTTGGAAGAGTGCGGATTTTGGAATGGGTACAGGACTGGGCTTAGGGTAAAGGTTTTTGAAAGTGTACAGGGCTTGGAAGGGTTCAGGTGTTGGAATGGGTACAGGAGTAAGAAGGGGGCTTGGGTCTATGACAGGTTACAGGACTTGGAAGGGTGCAGGTCTGGAATGGTTACTGGATTTGGTTGGGGTAAGGGTTTAGAAGGGTTCAGGTGTTGGAATTATTACAGGAATGGTTGGGTGTATGGGTATATGATATGTTACAGTGCTTGGAAGGGTGCAATTACTGGAATGGGTAAAGGACTGTGTTTGGGATACAGGTATATGAAATAGTACTGGACTTTGAAGGGTTCATGTGTTGGAATGGGTACAGAAGTAGGTTGGAGTATGGGTTACAGGGTTTGGAGGGGCGCAGGTGTTGGAATGGGTAAAAACTGATTTGGGGGTACAGGTATATGAAAGAGTACAAGGATTTAAAGGTCCAGGTGTTGGAGAGTAGGTTGGGTATATTACGGAGTACAGGGCTTGATAGGTTTCAGGTGTTGGTGCAGGTACAGGACTGGGTTTGGGGTACAGGTTGGTGAAATTGTACAAGGCTTGGAAAGGTCCAGGTGTTGGGAATGGTACAGAATTGGCTGGGGGTAATGGGCATATGATAGTGCACAGTGCTTGCAAGGGTGCAGGTGTTGACATGGGTATAGGACTAGGATTGGGGTACAGGAGTTTGAAAGGTTACAGGGCTTGGAAGGCTGCAGGTGTTAGAATGAATTTTGGGCTCAGGTATGTGGAAGGGTACAGGGATTGGAAGGATTCAAATGTTGGAATGGGTACACCAGTGGGTTGCGTGTATGGATCTATAATAAGGTACAGGGCTTGGAAGAGTGCAGGTGTTTGTATAGGTACAGGTCTGGTTTGTGGTATAGTTATTTGAAAGGGTACAGAACTTGAAAGTGTCCAGGTGTGGGAAGGGGTACAGGATTGGGTTGGGTGTATATGTATATGATAGGGTAAGGGCTTGGAAGGTTTCAGGTGTTGGAATTGGTTCATTAGTAGGTTTGGGGTATGGGTATATGATAGAGGACTGGGTTTGAAAGGGTGCGGCTGTACCTAAGTTTGGTGTGCATGTATAAGAAAGGGTACAGGGTTTGGAAAGGTGAAGGTGTTGGAATGAGAGCAGGACTGGATTTTCAGTACAAGTATATGAAATGGTACAGAACTTGAAAGGGTGAAGGTGTTAAATTGGGTACTGGACTGGGTTTGGGGTACAGGTATATGAATGGGTACTGGGCTAGGAAGCATACAGGTGTTGGAATGAGTTCAGCAGTGGGTTTGGAGTATGGGTACATGATGGGTTCCAGGGCTTGTAGGGATGCAGGTGTTAGAATGGGTGCAGGACTTGGTTTGGGTTACAGGTATAAGAAAGGTCAAAAGCTTGGAATGGTGCAGGTGTTGGAGTATTAAAGGACTGGGTTTGGGGAACAGGCATATGAAAGGGTAGGCCTTGGAAGGCCTCAGGTGTTGGAATGGGAACAGGAGTGGGTTGAGGGTGTGCGTACATGATAGGTTACAGGACTTGGAAGTTTGCAGGTTTTGGAATGGGCACAGAAGTGCTTTGGGAGTACAGGTATATAAAAGGGCACAGGAGTGGAAGGGTCCAGTGTTGGATTGGGCACACAAAGATGTTAAGGGTATGTGTATGTGATAGATTACAGGGCTTGGAAGGGTGCAGGTATTGGAATGGGTAAGGGCTGGGTTTGGGGTACAGATATATGAAAAAGAACAGGGCTTTGGGGAGTGCTGGTCTGGAATGGGCACAGAACTGGTTTGGGGGTACAGGCATATGAAAGAATACACGGAGTGTAAGTGTCCAGTTGTTGGAATGGGTACAGGACTGGGTTGGCGGTTGGGTATATTACCCAGTACACGGATTGATGTTTCATGTGTTGGTGCAGGTTCAGTACTGGATTTGGGGTACAAGCATATTGAAGTGTTCAAGGCTTGGATGGGCCCGGGTGTTGGAAGGGTACAAAATTGATTGGAGTAATGGGCATATGATAGTGTACAGGTGTTTGAAGGGTGAAGATGTTGGAATGGGTACAGGACTGGGTTTGGGGTACAGGAATATAAATGTTACAGGGCTTGGAAAGATGCAGGTGTTGGAATGAATACAGGGCTGCATTTTGGGTTCAGGTATATGGAAGGGTACAGGGTTTGGAAGGGTTCAAATGTTGGAATGGGTACAGCAGTGGGCTGGATGTATGGGTATATAATAGGGTACAAGGCTTGGAAGGGTGCAAGTGTTGTTACAGGTATACGCCTAGGTTTGTGGTATAGGTATTTGAAACTGTACAGGGCTTGAAAGTGTTTAGGTGTGGGAAGGGGTACAGGATTGGGTTGGTGTTATGAGTAAATGACAGGCTAAGGGCTTGAAAGCATTTAAGTTTTGGAATGGGTTCAGGAGTGGGTTTTGGGTATGGGTATGTAATAGGGTACTGGGCTTGAAAAGGTGCAGGTGTGGAGTATAAGACTGGGTTTTGGTGTACATGTATAAGAAAGGGTACAAGATTTGGAAGGGTGAAGGTGTTTGAATGAGAAAAACTGGGTTTGGGGTAGAGGTATATGAAAGGGTACAGAACTTGGAAGGATGCAGGTGTTAAAATGGGTATAGGACTGGGTTTGGGGTATGGGTATATAAATGGGTACAGCGCTTGGAAGGGTTCAGGTGTTGGAATGAATTCAGGGATGGGTTTGGGGTATGGGTATATGATAGGTTACAGGGCTCAAAAGGATGCAGTTGTTGGTATGGGTGCAGGGGTATAGATATAAGAAAAGTTATAGGTCTGTAAGGGCGCAGGTGTTGGAATGAGTCTCGTACTGGGTTTGGGGTAGGTACATGTACATTAAAGAGTACAGGTTTTGGGAGGTTTTATGTGTTGAAATGGGAACAGAAGTGGGTTGGGGTATGAGTCTTTGATAGGTTAAGGGGCTTGGAATGGTGTAGGTGTTGGAATGGATATGAGTGGGTTTGGGGTACAGGTATATGAAGGATATGGGGCTTGGAATAGTTCAGGTGTTGAAATGGGTGCTAGAGTGGGTTGGGGGTGGGGGTATATTATAGGTACAGGGCTTTGAATGGTGCAGGTTTTGGAATTGGTACAGAAAAGTGTTTGGGGTACAGATATGAAAGATACAGGGCTGGGAAGGGTCCGGTGTTGAACTGGGTACAAGAGTATGTTGGCAGCATGTGCATATGATAGGTTACAGGACTGGGAAGTGTGCAGGTGTTCGAATGTGTATAGAACTGTGTTTGGGGTACAGGCATATGAAAGGATACAGGGCTTAGAAGGTTTCACGTGTTTGGATGGGTACAGGGGTGGGGTGGAGTTATGGATATATGATAGGTTACAGGGCTTGGAAGGGTGCAGGCTTTGGAATGAGTACAGGACTGGGTTTGCGGTATAAAAGTGTACAGCGTTTGGAAGGGTTCAGTTGTTGGAATGTGCACAGAGGTGATTGGGGATATGATACACGATGGGTTGCAGGATTTGAAATGGTGCAGGTATTGAAATGGGTACAGGACTGAGTTTGGGCTACAGGTATATTAATGGGTACACAGCTTAGAAGGGTTCAGGTGTTGGAATGGGTAGGGTAGTTGGTTGAGGGTATAAGGTATATGATAGATTACAAGACTTGGAAGGGTGCAGATATTGGAATGAGTGTAAGACTGAGTTTGGGGTACAGGTGTATGAAAATGTACATGGCTTGGAATTGTTCAGGTGTTGGAATGTGTACAGTAGGTGGTTGGGGGTAAGGATATGTGATAGGTTACAGGACTGGGAAGGGTTAAGGTGTTGGAAATGTTACAGGACTGGATTTGCAGTCGGGTATATCAATGGGTACCTGGCTCCGAAGGGTTCAGGTGCTGGATGGGTACAGGAATGGGTTTGACATATGAAAGAGGTACAGATATATGAAAGTGTACAGGGATGGGAAGGGTCAAGGTGTTGGAATGGGAACAGGAGTGTGTTTGAGGCACAGGTATCTGAAAAAGTACAGGGCTTGGAAGGGTTCAGGTGTTGGAATGGGTTCAGGAGTGGGTTGGGGTGTGGGTATATGATAGGTTACTGGGCTTGGCAGGTTACAGGCTTTGGAATGGGTACAGCACTGCATTTGGGGTATGGGTATATGAAAGGTTACAGGGATTGGAAGGGTCTGATGTTGGACTGGGTACAAGAGAAGGTTGGGGGTATGTGTAAATTATAGGTTTCAGTGCTGGAAAGGGTGCAGGTGTTCAAATGGGTACAGGACTGTGTTTGGGGTACAGGTATATGAAAGGGCAGGTACAGGGCTTAGAAGGTCTCAGGTGTTCAAATGGGTCCAGGAGTGGGTTGGGGGTATGGGTCTATGATAAGGAATTGGGGTTGGAAGGGGTAGAGTTTTGGGGTTTGCGGACAGGTATATGCAATGACACAGGGCTAGCTGGGCTCGGTGGTTCCCTATAATCCCGTGCCTTGGGAGGCTGAGGTGAGTGGATTGCCTGAGCCCGCGGGTTTGAGACCCACCTGGGC
>NW_007074465.1:266783-328159 GCF_000164805.1 Carlito syrichta
GACTCCAACTCAAAAAAAAAAAAAAAAAAGAAATGACGTAGGGCTTGGTAGGGTTCAGATGTTTGAATGGGTACAGGAGTGGGTTTGGGGCACAGGTATATGAAAGGTTACATGGCTGGGAAGAATTCAGATGTTGGAATGGGTATAGGAGTGCGTTGGGTGTGTGGGTCTATGATAGGTTACAGGGCTTGTTAGGGTGCAGGTGTTAGAATGGTTACAGGATTCGGTTTTGGGTAAGGGTATACAAAAGGGTACAAGGCTTAAAAGGGTTCAGGTGTTGGAATAGGTACAGGAGTGGGGTGGGTGTATGGTTATATGATAGATTACAGGACTGGGAAGAGTGCAGGTATTAGAATTGGTGCAGGACTGTGTGGGATACAGGTATATGAAAAGGTACAGGATTTGGAAGGGTTCTGGTATTGGAAATGGTATAGGTGTGGGTTAGAGGTATGATTACATGATAGGTCAGGAACAGGAGGGGTGTAGGTATTGGAATGGGTGCAAGACTGGCTTTGGGGTAAAGGTATATAAAAGGGTACAGGGGTTGTAGGGGTCCAGGTTTGAAATGGGTACAGGAATGTGTTGGGGGCTGTGTATATTATGGAGTACAGGGCTTGATAGTTTCGAGTTTGGTGCAGGTACCGGATTGGGTTTGGGGTACTGGTATGAAGTATACAGTGCTTGAAGTGATCCAGGTTTTGGGAGATGTGCTGGATTGGGTTGGGATAATTGGCATATGATAGTGTACTGGGCTTGGAAGGGTGCAGGTGTTGGAATCAGTACAGGACTGGGTTTGGGGTACAGGAATATGAAGGTTATAGGGCTTGGGTGGCTGCAATTGTTGGAATGAGTACAGGGCTACGTTTTGGGTTCAGGTGTATGAAAGGTACAGGGATTGGAAGGGTTCAAATGTTGGAATGGGTACACCAATTTGTTGGGTGTATATAAAGGTTACAGGGCTTGGAAGGGCGCAGGTGTTGATACAGTTACATGTCTGTGTTTGGGGTATAGGTATAGGCATTTGAAAGGATACAAGGCCTGAAAGTGTCCAGGTGTGGGAAGGAGTACAGGAATGTGTTGGGGGGATGAGTATCTGATAGGCTAATGGCTTGAAAGGTTTTGGAGTTGGAATGGGTTCAAGAGTGGGTTTAGGGTATGGGTATATAATAGGGTTCCAGGCTTGAAAGGGTGCTGGTTTAGTTTGGTGTAAGACTAGGTTTGGGGTACATGTATAAGAAAGGGTACAGGGTTTGGAAGGGTGAAACTGTTGGAATAAGAACAGGACTGGATTTGTGGTACAGGTATATTAAAGTGTACATAACTTGGAAAGATGCTATGATAGGGTGTTAAAATGGGTACAACACTGGGTTTGGGGTACAGGTATATGAAAGAGTACCAGGCTTGGAAGGGTGCAGGTGTTGGAATGAGTTCAGGGATGGGTTTGGGGTATGGTATATGATAGGTTTTTGGGCTAAAGGGTGCAAGTGTTAGAATGTGTACAGGACTGGATTTGGGGTACAGGTATAAAAAAGGTTACAGGGCTTGGAAGGGTGCAGGTGTTGGATTGGGTACAGAACTGGGTTTGGGATACAGGTATAGGAAAGGGTACTGGCCTTGGAAGGGTTCTGGTGTTGGAATGAGAACTGGAGTTTTTTGGGGGTATGTGTATATGATAGGTTAAAGGATTTGGAGGGGTTCAGGTGTTGGAATAGGTACAGGCCTGGCTTCATGGTACAGGTATATGAAAGAGTTTAGGATTGTGAGGGTCCAGGTGTTGGAATGAGAACCGGAGTTTTTTGGGAGTATGGGTATATGATGGGTTAAAGGGTTTGGAGGGGTTCAGGTGTTGGAATAGGTACAGCCCTGGCTTCGTGGTACAGGTATATGAAAGGGTTCAGGATTGTGAGGGTCCAGGTCATGGCATTGGTTCAGGAGTGGTTTGTAGGTTGGATATGTAATGGAGTATAGGGCTCGATATGTTTCAGGTGTTGGTGTGTGTACAGGACTGGATTAGTGGTACAGGTTTATGAAAGGGGACAGGGCTTGGAAGGATCCCTGTGTAAGAAGGGGTTCTAGTTTGGGTTGAGGTAATGGGCATATGACAGTGTATAGGGCTTTGAAGTGTGCTGGTCTTTGAATGGGTACAGGACTGTGTTTGGGGTACAGGTATATGAAAGGTAACAGGTGTTGGAAGACTGCAGGTGTTGGAATGAGTACAGGACTGGGTTTGGGGTTCAGGTATATGAAAGGGTACAGGGTTTGGAAGGGTTCAAATGTTGGAATGGGTTCAAAGTGGGTTGGATGTATGGGTATTTGTTAAACTACGGGGCTTGAAAGCATGCAGGTGTTGGTACAAGTACAGGTCTGGGTGTTGGGTATAAGTGTATGAAAGGTACAAATTTTGAAAGTGTCCAATTGTGGGAAGGGGTACAGAATTGGGTTGGGAGAATTGGTATATGATAGGCTAAGGGCTTGGAAGGTTTCAGGTGTTGGAATGCATTCAAAAGTGGGTTTTGGGCATGGGTATATGATAGGGTACTGGGCTTGAAAGGGTGCATATGGTAGTTGGGTATAAAACTGTGTTTGGGGTATATGTATATGAAAGAGTACAGGTTAGGAACAATTGAGGTATTGAAATGAGTACAGGACTGGGGTTGCAGTACAGGTATATGAAAGGGTACAAAACTTGGAAGGGTGCAGATGTTAAAATGGGTACAGGACTGGGTTTGAGTTACTGGTGTATGGATGGGTACAGGGTTTATAAGTGTACAGGTGTTGGAATGGGTTTAGGGGTGGGATTTGGGTATGGGTATATGGTGGGTTGCAGGGTTTGAATGGGTGCAGGTGTTAGAATGGGTACAGGACTCGGTTGTGGTACAAGTATAAGAAAGTTTACAGGGCTTGGAAGGGTGCAGATTTGGAATGGGAACAAACCTGGGTTTGGGGTACAGATATATGAAAGCGCACAGGCCTTGGAGGCATTCAGGTGTTGGAATGAGAGCAGGAGTGGGTTGAGGGTGTGGGTCTATGATTGGTTACAGGACTTTGAAAGGTGCAGATGTTGGAACAGGAGCAGGAGTAGGTGTGGAGTACAGGTATATGAAAGGGTGCAGAATGTGGAAGTGTTCAGGTGTTGGGATGGGTATGGGGGTGAGTTGGGGGTGTGGGTATATGATTTGGTACAAGACTTGGAATGTTGCAGGTTTTGGAATGGGTACAGAACTTCATTTGGAGTTCAGGTATATGAAAGGGTACATGGCTTGGAAGGGTCCAGTGTTCGATTCAGCACAAGAGGATATTGGATGTATGTGTACATGATAGGTTACTGGTCTGTGAAGGATGCAGGTGTTCGAATGGGTACAAGACTGTTTGCAACACAGGTAATACAAGTGCTTAGAAGGTTTCAGGTGTTGTAATGGGTACAGGAGTGTGTTGAGTGTATGGGTATAATGATAGGTTACAGGGCTTGAAAGTGTCCAGGTGTTAGAAAGGGTACAAAAGTGGGTTTGGGGTACAGGTATGTGAAAGGTCACATGACTTCAAAGGGTTCGTGTGTTGGAATGAGTCCAGGAGTGGATTGGGGATTTGTTCTATGATAGGTTACAGGGCTTGGAAGGTGAAGGTATTGGAATGGGTACAGGTCTGGGTTTGGGTACACATATATGAAGGGGCGCAGGGTTTAGAAGGGTTCAGGTGTTCGAATAAATACAGAAGTTGTTTGGCGGTATAGTTACATGGTAGGATACAGGACTTGGAACGGTGAAAGTATTAGAATGGCTACGGGACCAAGTTTGGGATACATGTACATGAAAGGCTACGGAGCTTAGAAGGGTTCAGGTGTTGGAATGGGTACAGGAGTGGGTTGAGGATATGGGTCTATGATAGGTCACTGGGAAGGGTGCAGGTATTGGAGTGGGTACAGTTCTGAGTTTAGGTAAGGACGTATGAAAGGGCACAAGGACTAGAAGTGTTCAGGTGTTGGAACAGATACAGGAGTTTTTTTGGGGGGTATGGGTTTATGATAGGCTACAGAGCTTGGAGGCATGCAGGTGTGGAATGGGTACAGGACTCGGTTTGGGGTACAGGAATTTGAAAGTGTATAGTGCTTGGAAGGGTTCAGGTGTTGGAATGGGTACAGGAGTTGGTTGAGGATATGGGTATATGATAGTTTACAGGGCTTGGAGGGGTGCAGGTGTTGGGATGAGTACAGGACTGGGTTTGGGATACAGGTCTATGAAAGTGTACAGGGCTGGGAAGGGTTCAGGTGTTGGAATGGGTACAGGAGTGGGTCAAAGGTATGAATCTACAATAAGTTTACAGGGCTTGGAAGGGTGCAGGTGTTGAAATAGTTACAGCACTTGGTTAGGGGTAAAGGTATAGGAGAGGGAACACGGTTAAGAATGGTGCAGAAGTTGGAATGGGTAGAGGAATGTGTTGGAGGTATATGTGTTGGGTTACTGGGTTACTTGAAAGTGTGCAGGTTTGGAATGGGTACAGAACTGTGTTTGGGATACAGGTATACAAAAAGGTACAGAACTGGGAAGGGTGCAGGTGTTGGATTGGGTACTGGAGTTGTTTGAGGGTATGGGTATTCAAAAGGTTACATGACTTAGAGGGGTGCAGGTGTTGGAGTGGGTACAGGACTAAGTTTGGGGTACAGGTATGTGAAAGTTTACAGAGCTTGGAAGGTTTAGAAGTTGAAATGGGTACAGAAGTTGGTTGAGGGTATGGGCATATGGTAGGTTACAGAATGTGGAAGGGTGAAGGTATTTGAATGGGTACAGAACTGAGTTTGGGGTACAGGTATATTAATGGGTACAAGGCTTGGAAGGCTGCTGGTGTTGTAATGATACCGGAGATGGTTGGGGAAAAGGGTATATGATAGGTTACAGGACTTGGAAGGGTGCAGGTATTGGAAAGGGTATAGTACTGAGTTTGGGTTACAGGTGTATGAAATGGTATAAGTCTTGGAGGTTTTCAGGTGCTGGAATGTGTACAAGAGATGGTTGGGGCTAAGGGTATATGAAAGGTTACAGGGATTTGAAGAGTGCAGGTGTTAGAAGGGAACAGGACTAGGTTTTCAGTAATGCTATATGAAAAGGTACGTGTCTCAGAAGTGTTCAGGTGTTCAAATGGGTAGAGAAATAGGTTGGGTGGTATGGGTATATGATGAGTGATAGGGCTTGGAAGGCTGCAGGTGGGAATGTGTACACTCTGGGCTTGGTGTACAGGTATATGAAAAGGTGCAGGGCTTGTTTGGTGTCTGGTGTTGGAATGGGTACAGGGGTTTATTGGGGATATAGGTGTATAATAGGACACAGTACTTGGAATCATGCAGGTATTGGAATGGGTACAGGACTTAGTTTGGTGTACAGGTTTATTAAGATGTACAGGCCTGGAAGTTTTCGGGTGTTGGAATGGGTACAGGAGTTGGTTGGTTGTATTGGTATAGGATAGGTTACAGGATCTGGAGGTGCAGGCATTGGAATGGGTACAAGAGTGAGTTTGGGGTATCGGATTATTAATAGGTACAGGGCTTGGAATGGGTCAGGTGTTGGAATGGGTACAGGAGTGGGTTTGGGATATGGGTCTGTGACAGATTACCTGACTTGAAAGGGTGCGGGTGCTAGAATGGTTACGGGACTCGGTTTGGGGTAAGGGTATATGAAGGAGTATAGGGTTCAGAAGGGTTCAGGAGTTGGAATGGGTACAGGGATGGGTTGAGGGTATAGGTATATGATAGATGACAGGGCTAAGAAGCATGCAGATATTGAAATGGGTACAGGACTGTGTTTGGGATACAGGAATATGAAAAGGTACAAAACTTGGAAGGGTATAGGGTGTTGGAATGGGTACAGGAATGTGTTGGAGGTATGGGTAAAGGATAAGTTACAGAGCTTGGAAGGGTGCAGGTATTGAGTGGGTACAGGACTGAGTTTAGGTACAGGTTTATGAAAAGGTACAGGGCTTTGAAAGCTTTGGGTGTTGAATATAGTACAGGAGTTTGTTGGGAGTATGGGTTTATGATCAGTTACTGGTTTGGAGAGGTGCAGGTGGTGGAATGGGTATAGGACTGGGTTTAGGGTACAGGTATATTAATGGGTACCGAGCTTTGAAATGTTCAGGTGCTGGTATGGATAAAGGAGTCGGTTGGGGGCATGGGTATATTATAGTTTACAGGACTTAGAAGGGTGCAGGTATTGGAATGAGTACAGGACAGTTTGGGTACAGGAATATGAAAGGTGCAGAACTTGGAATGCTTTAGGTGTTGGACTGGGCACAGGAGTTGGCTGGGAGTATGGGTATATGATAGGTCATAGGATTCTGAGGGGTGCAGGTGTTGAAATCGGTACAGGACTGGATTTGGGGTACAGGTATCTGAAAGTTTACAGAACTTGGAAGGTTTAGAAGTTGGAATGGGTACAGGAATTGGTTGGGAGTATGGGTAAATGACAGGCTTCAGGACTTGGAAAGATGCAGGTATTGGAATGGGTACAGGACTGAGTTTGGGGTACAGATAAATTAATGGGTACAGGCCTGGAAGGCTTCAGGTGTTGAATAAGTACAGGAATTGATTGGGGGTATGGGTATGTGAGAGGTTACAGGATATGGAAGGGTGCGTGTATTGGAATGGGCACAGAATTGAGTTTGGGGTACAGGTATATTAATGGGTACAGGATTTGGAAGGTTTCAGGTGTTGGAATGGGTTAAGGAATTGGTTGGGGTGAAGGTATATGATTGGTTACAGTACTTGAAAGTGTGCAGGTATTAGAATGGGTATAGGACTGAGTTTGGGTTACAGGTATATGAAAGGATACAAGTCTTGGAGGTGTTCAGCTGTTGGAATGTATGCAAGAGATGGCTGGGTGTAGGGGTATATGATAGGTTACAGGTATATGAAGTAATGGTATATATGAAAGGGTATGGTACTCAGAAGTGTTCAGGTGCTCGAATTAGTACAGAAGTGGGTTGGGGTTATGGGTCTTTGATAGGTTACAGGACTTGAAAGGCTGCAAGTTGGAATGTTTACAGGTCTAGGTTTTGTGTACAGATATATGGAAAGGTACAGGGCTTGGTAGGGGTCAGGTGTTGGAATGGGTACATGAGTGGATTCAGGATACAGGAATATGAAAGGGTACAGTGTTCAGAAGGGTTCTGATGTAGGAATGGGTACAGGAGTGTGTTGGGGGTATGGGTCTATAATAGGTTACAGGGCTTGGAAGACTGCAGAAATTGAAATGGTTACAGGACTCGGTTTGTGATAAGGGTACATGAAAGTGTGCAGGATTTAGAAGAGTTCAGGCATCAGAATGGGTACAGGAATGGATTGAGGGTAGGAGTATATGATAGGGCTTGGAAGGGTTCAGGTACTGTTATGGGTACAGGACTGTGTTTGGGATACAGGTATATGAAAAGGTACAGGACTTGGAGGGGTTAAGTTGGAATGGGTACAGGAGTTGGTTGGGGGTATGGGTATATGATAGGCTACAGGATTTGGAAGAGTCCATGTATAGAAATGGGTATAGGGCTGAGTTTGAGGTGCAGATACATTAAATGGTACAAGGCTTGGAGGTGCTCAGGTGTTGGAATGTGTACAAGAGTTGATTGGGTGTAAGGGTATATGATAGGTTACAGGGCTTGGAAGGGTGCAGCTGTTGGAAAGGAACAGCACTGGGTTTGTGGTAATGGTTTATGAAAGGGTACGGGTCTCAGAAATGTTCAGGTGTTGGAATGTGTACAGGAGTGGATTGAGGGTGGATATATGACGAGTTACAGGGTTTGGAAGGGTGCAGATTTAGTGAGTTATCTGGGTTAGGGGGTACAGTATATAAAAAGGTACAGGACTTGGTAGGGGTCAGGTATTCGAATGAGTATAAGACTGGTTTAGGGTTAGAGGAATATGAAAGGGTACAGGACTGGAAAGAGTTAAGGTGTTGGAATGGGTACAGGAATATGTTTTGCCTATGGATATATAATAGGTTACAGGAGTAGGAGGGGTGCAGGTGTAGGAATGGGTACAGTGCAGGTTTAGGGGTACAGGAATATGAAAGGGTACAGGGAGTGTAAGCGTCCAGGTGTTGGAAGGGATACTGGAGTGGATTGAGGGTTGGGTATATTATGTAGTACAAGGCTTGATAGTTTTCAGGTGCTGGTGAAGGTACAGAACTAGATTTTGGGGTACAGGCAGATGAAAGTGTGAAAAGCTTGGAAGGGACCCGGTCTTGGAAGGGGTAATAGGCATATGATAGTGTACAGGGCTTGGAAAAGTGGGGGTGTTGGAATGGGTACAGTTCTGAGTTTGGGTGCAGGTATATGAGAAGGTACAGGGTTTGGATTAGGTACAGGAGTTCTTGGGGGTATGGGTATATGATAGGTTCCAAGGCTTGGAAGGGTGCAGGTTGGAATGGATACAGGTTTGGGTTGGGTGTTCAAGTATATGAAAAGGTATAGGTCTTGGTAGGGGTCAGATGTTGGAATGGGTACATGAGTGGGTTTGGGGTACAGATATTTGAAAGGGTACAGGGCTGGGAAGGGTCCTGATGTTGGAATGGGTACAAGAGTGGGTTGGGGGTATGGTCTATGATAGGTTAAAGGGTTTGGAAGGGCTCACGAGTTAGAATGGGGACAGGAATGGGTTGAGAGTATGAGTATATGATAGGTTACAGGGCTAAGAAGGGTGCAGGTATTGGAATGGGTACAGGACTGTGTTTGGGATACAGGAATATGAAAAGGTACAGGACTTGGAAGGGTGCAGGTCTTGGAGTGGGCACAGGACTGAGTTTGGGTACAGGAATACTAAAAGATACAGGGCTTAGAAGGTTTCAGGTGTTGGATTGGTTATAGGAGTTGGTTGGGGGTGTGGTTTAATGACATGTTAGGGCTTGGAGAGGTGCAAGTGTTGGAACGGGTACAGGACTGGGTTTGGGGTACAGGTATATGAAATTTTAAACAACTTGGAAGGGCTTAGGTGTTGGAATGGGTACAGGAGTTGGTTGAGAGTGTGGGTATTCAAGAGGTTACCAGAATTGGAAGGATGTAGGTATTGTTACAGGTATGGGACTAATTTTAGGGTACAGGTATATTCTTGGGCACAGGGCTTGGAGGGGTTGGTTCAGGTGTTGGAATGGGTACAGGAGTTGTTTGGAGTTATGGATATTTGATAGGTTACAGAACTTGGAAGGGTAGGGCAACCTCTTTGGGCCCCCTCCCACTGTAGGAGTGTTTCTGTCCTCTCAATAAATCCTGCTTTTAACAAAGGAAGGGTATCAGTATTGGAATGGGTACAGTACTGAGTTTGGCATACAGGTTTATTAATGGGTACAGGCCTGGAAGTTTTCAGGTGCTGGAATGGGTACAGGAGTTGATTGTGGTTATGCGTACAGATGGGTTACAGCACATGGAAGGGTGCCTGTGTGGAAAGGGTACAAGACTAAGTTTGGTGCACTGGTATATTAATGGGTACCAGACTTGGAAGGTTTCAGATGTTGGAATGGGTACAGGAGTTGGTTTGGTGGTAAGGGTATATGATAGCTTACAGGACTTGTAAAGGTGCACGTATGGGAATGGGTATAGGACTGAGTTTGGGTTACAGGAATGTGAAAGGGTACAAGCTTAGAGGTGTTCAGGTGTTGGAAGGTATAAAAGAGTTGATTGGGGGTAAGGGTATATGAAAGGTTACAGGGCTTGGAAGGGTACAGGTGTTGGAAAGGAAAATGAATGAGTTTGCACTAATGGTATATGTAAGAGTACGGGTCAGAAGTCTTCAGCTTTTCGAAAGTGTAAAAGTGTAAAAGAATGGGTTGGGGTATAAATATATGATAGGTTTCAGGACTTGGAAGGGTGCTGGTTGGAATGGGTACAGTTCTAGGTTTGGTGTACAGCTTTATGAAAAGGTACAGTACTTGGTAGAGGTCAGGTGTTAAAATGGGTACAGGAGCGGGTTTGGGGTACAGGGATATGAAATGGTACAGTGCTGGGATTCAGGTGTGTGGGTACAGGAGTTGTTAGGGGTTATGGGTGTGTGATAGGTTACAGGACTTGGAAGGGTGCAGGTATTGGAATGTGTACAGGATTCAGTTTGGGGTACAGGTATGTTAGTGGGTACAGGGCTTGGAAATTCTCAGATGTTGGAATGTCTCCCAGAGTTGGTTGGTGGTCATGGTGTATGATAGGGTATAGGACTTTGAAGGGTACAGGTGTTGGAAAGAAACAGGACTGGGTTTGCAGTAACGGTGCATGAAAAGATACGGATCCCAAAAATATTTAGGTGCTTGAATGTGCATGGGAGTGGAATGGGGGTATGGGTATATGATGGGTTACAGGGCTTGGAAGGGTGCAGGTTGGCATGGGTACAGGTCTGGGTTTGATGTACAGGTAAATGAAAAGGTACAGGGTTTGGATGGGTCAGGTGTTGGAATGGTTACAGGACTGGGTTTGGGGTTCAGGTATATGAAAGGATACAGGGCTGGGAAGGATTCAGGAGTGGGTCATGGGTATGGGTCAGGATGGAATGGCTACAGGAGTGGGTCGTGGGTATGGGTCAGGATGGGTTACAGGGCTTGGAAGTGTGCAGGTATTTGAATGGTTATAGGACCCTGGAGTAAGTGTATATGAAAGGGTACAGAGTATAAGAATGGGCTGAGGGTTGGGTATATGTTCGGTTACAGGGCTGGGAAGGGTGCTGGTATTGGAATGGGTACAGGACTGTGTTTGAGACGCAGGAATATGAAAAGGTACAGACTTAGAAGTGTTCAGGTGTTGGAATGGGTAGAGAAGTGGATCGTGGGTATGGGTATAGTATAGGTTACAGGGCTTGGAAGGGTGCAGGTATTGGAGTGGGTGAGGACTGAGTTTGGGTACAGGTATATTAAAAGTTACAGGGCTTGGAAGGCCTCTGGTGTTAGATTGGGTACAGGATTTGGTTGGGAGTATAGATTTATGATAGGTTACAGGCCTTGGAGAGGTGCAGGTATTGGAATGGATACAGAACTGGGTTTGGGGTAGAAGTATTGAAAGTGTACAGGGCTTGGAAGGTTTCAGGTGTTGGGTTGGGTGGTGGTATGGGTATATGATAGGTTTCAATATTCAAGGCATGCAGTTGTTGGAATCGATACAAGACTAGGTTTGAGGCCCAGGTATATGAAAATTTACAGAACTTGGAAGGTTTAGAATTTCAATGGGTACAGGAGTTGGTTAGGCCTATTAGTACATGAACTGTTATAGGACTTGGAAGGGTACAGGTTTTGGAATGGGTACAGGACTGAGTTTGGGGTACAGGAATATTAATGGGTACAAGGCTTGAAATATTTCAGGTGTTGGAATGGCTCCAGGAGTTGGTTGGGGGCAAGGGTATCTGATAGGTTACAGGACTTTGGGGGGTGCAGGTGTTGAAAGGAACACAACTGGTTTTGTGGTAATGGTGTGTGAAATAGTACGGCTCTCAGAATTGTCAGGTATTCAAATGTGTACAAGAGTGAGTTAGAGGTTTGGTATTTGATAGGCAACAGGGCTTGGAAGGGTGAAGGCTGGAGTTTTTAACAGGACTGAGCTTGGGGTACAGGTATATTAATGGGTACAAAGCTTGGAAGGTTTCAGGTGTTGGAATGCATACAGGCATTAGTTGGAGGTAAGGGTATAAGTTAGGTACAGAATTTGGAAAGGTGCAGCACTGGAATGGGTATAGGACTGAGCTGGGTTACATGTATATGAAAGGGTGCAAAACTTGGAGATGTTCAGGATTTGACATGTGTACAAGAGTTGGTTGGGGGTAAGATATATGAAAGGTTACAGGGCTAGGAAGGGTGCAGGTTTTGTAAATGAGCAGGACTGGGTTTGCATAATAGTTCATGAAAGGGTACAAATCTCAGTATTAATTGTTCATGTTTTCAAATGTGTACAGGAGTGGGTTGGTGGTATGGATATATGATAGTTACAGGGCTTGGAAAGGTGCTGGTTGGAATGGGTATAGGTGTGGGTTGAGTGTACAGGCATTTGAAAAGGCACAGGACTTGGTATGCATCAGGTGTTTGAATGGGTACAGGGGTGGATTTGGGGAACAGGCATATGAAAGTTTACAGGGCTTGTAAGTGTGCAGGTGTTGGAAGGTTAAAGGACTTGGTCTGGGGTAAGGGTATATGAAAGGGAACAGGGCTTAGATGGATTCAGGAGTTGGAATGTGTACAGGAATGGGTTGAGGGTATGAGTATATGATACGTTACAGGGTTGGAAAGGGTGCAGGTTTGGGAATGGGTAGAGGACTCTCTTTAGGTTCCTGGTATATGAAAAGGTACAGGACTTGGCAAGTTTCAGGTGTTGGAATGGGTACAGGAATGAGTTGGGTTATGAGTATATGACAGGTTACAGGACTTGAAAGGCTGTAGATATTGGAGTGGGTACAGGACTGAGTTTTGGTGCAGGTATATGAAAAAGTGCAGGACTTTAAAGGCTTCAGGTGTAGGATTGGGTACAGGAGTTGATTGGGGTTTGGGTTTATGATAAGTTTCAGGGCTTGGAGAGGTGCAAGTGTTGGAATGGGTACAGAAGTTGGATGGGTGTATGGGTATATGGTAGGTTACAGGACTTTGGAGGTTGCAGGTATTAGAATAGGAACAGGACTGGGTTTGGGGTACAGGTATTATTGGGTAGAGTGCTTGAAAGTTTTCAGGTGTTGAAATTAATACAGAGTTGGTTGGGGGTAATGGAATATGATATGTTACAGGACTTGAAAGGATGCAGGTACTGGAATGGGCACAGGACTGAGTTTGGGGTACAGGTATATTAATGGGAACTGGGCTTGGAAGCTCTCAGAGTTGGAATGGGTACAAGAGTTGGTTGGGGGTATGAGTATATGATAAGTTACAAAATTCAAAAGGGTGCAGGTATTGTAATGGGTACAGGAATGAGTTAGGGATACAGGTATATTAATGGGTACAGGGCTTGGTAAGTTTCAGATGTTGGAATCGCTACAAGAGTGGGTTTGGGGTAAGGGTATGTGACAGGTTACAGGACTTGGAAGGGTGCAAGTATTGGAATGTGTACAGGATTCAGGTATATTAATGGGCACAGAATGTGGAAGGTTTCAGGTGTTGGAATGGGTACAGGAGTTGGATGGGGTAAGGGTATATGATGAGGTACAGGACTTGGAAGGGTGCAGGTATTGGATTGGGTATAGGACTGAGTCTGTGGTACAAGTATATGAAAGGGTACAAGTTTGTAGATTTTCAGGTGTTGGAATGTGTACAAGGGTTGATTGGGGTAAGAGTATATGATGGGGTACAGGGCTTGGAAGGGTGCAGGTGTTGGAAAGGAACAGCACTTGGCTTGCAGTAATGGTGTATGAGATGGTACAGGTCTCAGAAGGGTTCAGGTGTTGGTATAAGTACAGGAGTGGGCTGGGGGTCTGGGTACATGATAGGCTGCAGGGCTTGGAAGGGTGTAGGTTGGAATGGGTGCAGGTCTGGGTTTCAGATACAGGTATATGGAAAAGTACATAGTACTTGGTAGGGGTCAGTGTTTGGAATGGTTACAGGACTCGGCTAGGAATAAGGGTATATGAAAGGGTACAGGGCTTAGAAGGGTTCAGGCGAAGGAATGGGTACAGAGTTGTGTTGAAGGTATGGATATATGATAGGTTACAGAGCTGGGAAGTGTGTTGGTATTGGAATGGGTACAGGACTGTGTTTGGAATATAGGTATATGAAAAGGTACAATTCTTGAAAGGGTTAAGGTGTTGGAATGGGTGCAGGAGTGGGTTTGGGGTACAAGTATATAAAAGGATACAGGACTGGGAAGGGTTCAGGCTTTGGAATGGGTACAGGAATGGGTTAGGTGTGCGTCTATGATTACATAGTTTGGAAGGGTGCAGTTGTTGGACTGGTTACAGGACTCCATTTGGGATAAGGGTATATGAAAGGGTACAGGGCTGGAAAGGGGCGGGTATTGGAATGGGTACAAGACATTGTTTGGGACACAGGTATATGAAAAGGTACCAGACTTGGAAGTGTTCAGATATGGAATAGGTACAGGAGTGGGTTGGGTGTATGGATATATGATCAGTTTTAGGGTTGGCAGGGGTGCAGGTGTTGGAATGGGTAGAGGTCTGGGTTTGTGATACAGATATATATAAGGGTAAGGGATTGTAAGGGTCCAGGCGCACCCTTACAGGAGTTGTAATGGGTACAGGAGTGGGTTGGGGTTGGGTATATTTGGAGTACAGGGCTTGATAGGTTTCAGTTGTGGGTACAGTTGTAGGATTCTGTTTGGGGTGCAAGTAGATGAAAGTGTGTCAGGCTTGAAAGTGTTCAGCTGTGGAGAGGCATACAAGGTGGGTTTGGGGGTATGGGCAGATGGTAGGCAAAAGGCTTGAAAGGGTGCAAGTGTTGGAAGGGATGCAGTGGTGTTTGGGGGACAGGAATATGAAGGGTTACAGGGCTTGGCAGATTGCAGTTTGTTGGAATGAGTACAGGACTGCGTTTTGGGTTCAAATATATGAACAGATACTGGGATCGGAAGGGTTCAAATGTTGGAATGGGGACAACACTGGTTGGGATACATGGGTACATAATAGGGCACAGGGTTTGGTAGGGTGCAGGTGTTGGCACAGGTAGAGCTCTGGGTTTGTGGCACAGGCATGTGAAAGCGTACAGGGCTTGAACGTGTCCAGTTGTGGGAAGGCATACAGGATGGGGTTGGAGGTATGGGATGGTAGGCAAAGGGCTTGGAAGGGCTCAGCTTATGGGCTAGCTTCAGGAGTGCCTTTGAGGTATGGGTGTATGGTAGGGTACCGGGCTGGAGAGTGTGCAGGTGTTAGTTGGATATGGGACTGGGATTGGGGTGCATCTATATGAATGGGTACAGGCCATGGAATGGTTCGGTGTTGGAATCGGAACAGGAGTGGGTTGGGGGTATGGGTCTATGATAGGTTATTGGATTTGGAGGGGTGCAGCTGTTCAAATGGGTACAGGAGTGGTTTGGGGGTACAGGTATATGAAACAATACAGGACTTGGAAGGGTTCAGGTTTTGGAATGGGTACAGGAGTGGGTTGAGGTGTGGGTATATGATAGGTTGTTGGGCTTAGAAGAGTGCTGGTTTTGGAAAGGGTACAGAAATTCATTTGGTGTACAGATATGTGAAAGAGTACAGGGCTTGGAAGGGTCTGGTGTTGGACTGGGTACAAGAGGATGTTGGAGTATGAGCATATGATAGGTTACAGGGCTGGGAAGGGTGTAGGTGTTCGAATGGGTACAGGACTGTGTTTGTGGAACAGATAAATGATAGGGTAAAGGGCTTAGAAGGTTTCACATGTTGGAATGGGTACAGGAGTGGATTTGGTGTATATATATGATAGGTTTCAGGGATTAGAAGTGTGAAGGTAATGGAATGGATATGGGAGTGGGTAGAGCTTACAGGTATGTGAAAGGGTATATGGATTTGAAGGATTCCGGTGTTGGAATGGGTACAGGAGTGGACTGGGGATTTGGTCTATGGGCTTGGAAGGGTGCAGATTTTGCAATGGATCCAGGTCTGGTTTGGGAGTACAGGTATATGAAAGGGAACAGAGCTTAGAAGGGTTCAGGTGTTGGAATGAATATTGGACTGGGTTTGGGGTATGGCTATATGATAGGTTACAGGACTTGGAATGGTGAATGTATTGAATGGCTATGGCACTGAGTTTGAAGTACAGGCATATGAAGGGGAACAGGGCTTAGAAGGGTTCAGGTGAAGGAATGGGTACAGAGTTGTGTTGAAGGTATGAATATATGATAGGTTACAAAGCGGGGAAGTGTGCTGGCATTGGAATGGGTACAGGACTGTGTTTGAAATACAAGCATATGAAAAGGTACAATTCTTGGAAGGGTTTAGGTGTTGGAATGGGTACAGGAGTGGGTTGGGGGATGGGTGTAGGATAGGTTATAGGGCTGGGAAGGGTGCAGGTATTGGAGTGGCTACAGGACTGAATTTGGGTACAGGTTTATGAAAAGATACAGGGCTTGGATACAGGAGTTGATTGGACATAAGGGTTTATGATAGGTTTCAGGGCTTGGGAGAAAGCAGGTTTTGGAAAAGGTACAGGACTGGGCTTGTGGTACATGTTTATGAAGTGTACAGGGCTTGGTTGGGTTCAGGTATTGGAATGGGCAAAGGAGTTGGTTGGAGTATGGGCATACGATAGGTTACAGAACTTGGAAGGGTGCAGGCATTAGAATGGGTGCAGGACTGGGTTTGGGTACTGGTATATGAAAAGGTACAGGCCTTGGAAGGGTTCAGGTGTTGGATTGGGAACAGGAGTTGGTTGAAGTTATGAATATATAATAGGTTACAGGATTTTGAGGTGTGCAGGTGTAGGAATAACTAAAGGACTGGGTTTGGGGTACTGGTATATGAAAGTTAACAGAACTTGGAGAGGTTCGAAATTAGAATGGGTACAAGAGTTGGTTGGGAGTATGGGTATATGATAAGCTACAGAACTTGGAAGGGTGCAGGTTTTGAAATGGGTACAGTTCGCAGTTTGGAGTACAGGTATATTAATGGGTACAGGACTTGGGAGGGTGCAGGTATTGGAATGGATATGGGACTGAGTTTGTGTTATAGGTATATAAAAGGGTACAATCTTTGAAGTGTCCAGGTGTTGAAATGTGTACAGGAATAGGTTGGGGGTAAGGATATATGAAAGGTTACAGGGCTTGGAAGGGTATAGATGTTGGAAAGGAACAGGACTGGGTTTGCATAATGGTATACGAAAAAGTATGGGTCTCAGAAATGTTCAGGTGTTCGATTGTGTACAAGAGTGGGTTGGGGGTATGGGTGTATGATAGATTACAGGGACGTTGAAGGGTACAAGTTGGAATGGGTACAATTGTGGGTTGGGTATACAGGTATTTTAAAAGTACAGGGCTTGGTAGTGGTCAGGTATCAGAATGGGTACAGGAGTGGGTTGGGGGTATGGGTCTATGACATGATACAAGGCAGGAAGGGTGCAGATGTCAGAGTGATTACAGGGTTCAGACTTGGTTAAAGGTATGTGAAAGTATACGGGACTTAGAAGGGTTCAGGGGCTGGAATGGGTACAGGAATGAGTTGACGGTAAGGGGTATATGTTTGGTTGCAGGGCAGGGAAGGATGCAGGTTTCAGATTGAGTACAGGACTGTGTTTAGGATACAGGTATATGAAAAGTTACAGAACTTGGAATGGTCAGGTGTTGGAATGGGTACAGGAGTGGGTTGGGGGTATGGGTATAGGATAGGTTACAGAATCTGGAAGGGTGCAGGTATTGGACTGGGTATAGGACTGGGTTTGGAGTACAGGTGTATGAAAGTGTACCTGGCTTGGAAGGGTTCAAGTGTTGGAATTGCTACATGAGTTAGTTGAGGGTATGTGTATATGATAGGTTACAGGCTTTGGAAGGGTGCAGCTATTGGAATCAGTACGGGACTGAGTTTGTAGTACAGACATAATGGGTAAAGTGCTTGGAAGGTTTCAGGTGTTGGATTGGGTACAGGAGTTGATTGAGGGTGTGGGTATTTGAGAGGTTACAGGACTCAGAAGGGTGCAGGTATTGGAATATGTACAGGACTGGGATGGGTACAGGTATATGAAAAGGTACAGGACTTGGAAGGCATCAGGTGTTGAATTGGGTACAGGAGTTGTTTGGGGTAAGGTATATGATAAGTTACATAATTTTAGGCGTGCAGGTGCTGGAATTGTTACAGGATTAGGTTTGGGGTACAGGTATATGAAAGGTTACAGGACTTGGAAGGTTGCAGGAATTGGAATGGGTACAGGACTGAGTTTGGGGTACAGGTTTATTAATGGGTACAGTCCTGTGAGGTTTCAGGCGTTGGAATGGGTACAGAAGTTGGATTAGGGTGTGGATATTAATAGGTTACAGGACTTGGAAGGGTGGTGGTATTGGAATGGGAACACAACTGAGTTTGGAGTACAGGTATATTAATGGGTACAGGGTTTGGAAGACTTCAGGTGTTGTAATGGTTATAGTATTGAGTTTGGGGTACAGGCATTTTAATGGGTACAGGCCTTGGAAGGTGTTGGAATGGGTATAGGAGTTGGTTGGGGTATGTGTATATGATAGGTTACAAATTTCGTAAGGGTATAGGTATTGGAATGGGTACAGGACTGAGTTTGTGGTATAGGTATGTTAATGGGAACAGGGCTTGGAAGAGTTCAGGTGTTGGAATGGGTACAAAAGTTGGTTGGGGGTATGCATATGTGATAGGTTACAGTACTTTGAAGGTTGCGGGTTTTGGAATGGGTACAGGACTGAGTTTGGGGTATAGGTAAACTATTGGTTACAGAGCTAGGGAAGTTTCAGGAGTTGGAATGGTTATGGGGGTTGGTGGGGATAAGGGCATATGATAAATTATTGGACTTGTAGAGGTGCAGGTATTGGAACATTTACAGGACAAAGTTTGGGGTACAGGTGTATTAATGGGTACAGGGCTCGGAAAGGTTCTGGTGCTGGATTAGGCTCAGGAGTGGGTTAGGGGTATGAGTTTCAGGATTTGGAATGGCGCAGGTATTGGAATGGGTACAGGACTGAGTTTGGTGTGCAATTATATTAATGGGTACAGGGACTGGAAAGTTTCAGGTGTTGAAATGGCTACAGGAGTTGGTTGGGGGTAAGGGTATGTGCTCGGTTACAGAATGTGAAGGGTGCATGTGTTGGAAAGGAACTGGTTTGGGGTTGGGGTAATGATGCATGAAGGTGTACTTGTCTCAGAAGTGTTCAGATGTCTGAATGTGTACAGAAGTGGGCTTGGGTTATGGGTATATGATAGATTACAGGGCATGGAAGGGTGCAGGTTGGAACTGGTACAGGTCTGGATTAGGGGTACAGGTATATGAAAAGGAACAGGGCTTGGTAGGGGTCAGGTGTTGGAATGGGTACAGGAGTTGCTTGGGGTTGTGGGTCTGTGATAGGTTACAGGGCTTGGAAAGGTGCAGGCATGGGAATGTTTACAAGATTCTGTTTGGAGTAAGGGTATGAAAGCATACAGGACTAAGAAAGGGTTCAGGATTTGAATGGGGTCAGGATTGGGTGTAGGGTACGCATATATAATTTTTTACAGAGCTGGGAAAGATGTACATATTGGAATTGGTACAGGACTGTGTCTGGCATACGAGTATATGAAAACATACAGAACTTGGCAGGGTTCAGGTATTGGAATGGGTACAGGAATGGGTTGGGGGTATGGATCTAGGATAGGTTACAGGGCTTAGAAAAGTGCAGCTATTGGAGTGGGTACAGGAGTTAGTTTGGGTACAGGTATACGAAAATTTTCAGGGCTTGGATGGTTTCAGGTGTTGGATTGGGTACAGGAGTTGATTGTGGATATGGGTTTAGGATAGGTTACAGGGCTTGGAGAGATGCAGGTGTTGGAATGGGTACAAGACTGGGATTGGGGTCCAGTTGTATGAAAATGTATAGGGCTTGGAAGATTTCAGGTGTTTGAATGGTTACAGGACTTGATTGGGGGTATTGGTTACAATAGATGAGAGGATTTGGAAGCGTGCAGGTATTGGAATGGTACAGGACTGAGTTTGGGCTACAGGTTTGGGGTTGGAATGGGTACAAGGCTTGAAAGTGTTCAGGTGTTGGAATGGGTAAAATAGTTGGTTGGAGGACTTGGAAGGGTGCAGGTATTGGAATGGGTAAAAGAGTTAGTTTACAGGACTTGGAAGGGTGCAGGTATTGCAATGGGTGCAGGACTGGGTTTCAGTACAGGTAAGTGAATAGGTACAGTGCTTGTAAAGCTTCAGGTTTTGATTGGGTACAGAACTTGATTGGGGGTTGGGTATATTATAGGTTTCAGGATTTCAAGACATGCAGGTGTTGGAGTCAGTACAGGACTGGGTTTCGGGAACAGGAATATGAAAGTTTACAGAGCTTGGGAGGTTTAAAAGTTGGAGTGGGTACAGGAGCTGGTTGGGAGTATGGTTATATAAAAGCTTACAGTAATTGGAAGGGTGCAGGTATTGGAATGGCCATAGGACTGAGTTTGGGCTACACGTACATGAAAGGGTACAAGTCTTGGAGGTATTCAGGTGTTGACTGGTGTACAAGAATTGGTTGAAGGTCAGGGTGTATGAATGGTTACAGGGCTTGGACAGGAGCAGAAGTCAGAAAGGAACAGGACTGGCTTTGCATAATGGTCTGTGAAAAGGTACGGGTCTCAGATGTGTGCAGGTGTTTGAATGTGGACAGGAGTGGGTTGGGGCAATGGTCTATGATAGGTTACAGGGCTTGGAAAGACGCAAGTGTTGGAATGGTCGCAGGACTTGGGTTTGGGTAAGAGTACATGAAAGAGTACAAGGCTTGGAAGGGTTCAGAAGTTGGAATGGGGACGGGAATGGGCTGAGGGCATGAGTATACGATAGGTTACAGGGCTAAGAAGGGTGCAGGAATTGGAATGGGCAGACTGTGTTTGGGATACAGGTATATAAAAAGGTACAGGACCTGGAAGGGTTTGCGTTTGGGATGGGTTCAGGAGTGGGTTGAAGGTTTGGGTATAGGATAGGTTACACAGCTTGGAAGACTGCAGGTATTGGAGTAGGTATTGAGTTGAGATTGGTACAGGTATATGAAAACTTACAGAGCTTGAAGGTGTCACTATTGGAATGGGTACAGGAGTGGGTTGGGGTATGGGTTTATGACAGGTTGTAGGGCTTGGAGGGGTGCAGGTGTTGGAATGGATACAGATTGGGTTTGGGGTACAGGTATATGAAAGTGTATTGAGCTTGGAAGGGTTCAGGTGTTGGAATGGGTACAAGAGTGGGTTGGGTGTATGGGTCTGTGATAGGTTACAGGATTTGAAAGGGTGTAGGTATTGAAATGGGTACAGGTCTGAGTTTGGGGTACAGGTATATTAATTAGTACAGGGCTTGGAAGGGTTCAGGTGTTGGAATGGGTACTGGAGTTGATTGGGGGTATGAGTATATGATAGGTTACAGAACTTAGAAGGGTGCAGTATTGAAATGGGTACAGGACTGAGTCTGGGTACAGGTATATGAAAAGATACAGGTCATGGTAGGCTTCAGGTGTTGAAATGGGTACAGAAGTGAGTTGGGGGTATGGGTATTTGATCGGTCACTGGGCTTTGAAGTGTGCAGGAATTCAAGTGGGTACAGGGCTGAGTTTGTGTACAGGTATATGAAAAGGTACAGGGCTTGGAAGCCTTCAAGTGTTGGATTAGGTATAGGAGTTGGTTGGGGTATAAGCTTAGGATAGGTTACTGGGCTTAGAGTGGTGCAAGTGTTGGAATGGGCACAAGATTGAGTTTGGGGTACAGGTATATGAAATTGTACAGTGCTTGGAAGTATTCAGGTGTTGGAATGGGTACAGGATTTAGTTGGTGTATGGGTATATGGTAGATTACAGGATTTAGAAAGATGCAGGTATTTGAAAGGGTACAGGACTGAGTTTGGGGTACAGGTATATTAATGAGTACAGGGCTTGGCAGGGTTCAGGTGTTGGAATGGGTACTGGAGTGGGTTGGCGACATGTGTACATGATAATTTACAGGACTTGGCAGGTTGTAGGTATTGGAATACCCATGGGTACAGGACTTGGAAGGTTGCAGGTGTTGGAATGGGTACAGGAGTTGGTTGGAGAAAAGGGTATAAGTTAGGTTACAGTACATGGAAGGATGAGGTCTTGGAATGGGTATGGGACTGAGTTTCATTTACAGGTATATAAAAGGGTACAAGTCTTGTAGGTGTTCATGAGTTGAAATGTGCACAAGATTTGGTTGGAGTAAGTGTATACAAATAGTTACAGGGCTTGTAAGGGCTCAGGTGTTGCAAAGGAACAGGACTAGGTTTGCATAATGGCATACGAAAAGATACGGGTCTCAGAACTGTTCAGATGTTTGCATGTGTACAGGAGTGGGTTGGGGTATGGGCATATGATAGGTTGCAGGGCGTTGAAGGGTCAGGTTGGAATGGGTACAGGTGTGGGTTGGGTGTACAGGTATTTGAAAATGTACAGGGCTTGGTGGTGGTACAGATGTTGGAATGGGTACAGTGGTGGGTTTGGGTACAGGTATAAGAAAGTGTACAGGGTTGAGATGGTTTCAGGTACTGGAATGGATACTGGAATAGGTTGGGGGTGTGGGTCTATGATAGATTACAGAGCTTAGAAGGGTGCAGGTGTTGGAATGGTTACAGGACTCAGATTGGTGTAAGGGCATATGAAAGGGAATGGGGCTTAGCAGAGTTCAGGAATTGTAATAGGTACAGAATGGGCCAAGGGCATGTGTATCTGATAGGTTACAGGGCTGGGAAGGGTGCAGGTTTTGGAATCGGTAGAGGACTGAGTTAAGATACAGGTATATGAATAGGAATGGTACTTGGAAGGGTTCAGGTGTTGTAATGGGTACAGGAGTAGGTTGTGGGTATGGGTATATGATAGGTTACAGAGCTTGGAAGGGCGCAGGTTTTGGAACAGTTACAGAACTCGAATTAAGGTAAAGGTATATGAAAGGAAACAGGGCTTAGAAGGGTTCAGGAATTGTACTGGGTACAAGAATGGGTTTAGGGGATAAGTATATCATAGGTTTCAGGGCTGGGAAGGTTGTAGGCATGGGAATGGGTACAGGACTCTTTTTGGGATACAGGTATATGAAAAGGTACAGGAATTGGAAGGGCTCAGGTTTTGAAATGGGTACAGAAGTGGGTTTTGGTTATGGGTATATGACAAATTACAGGGCTTGGAAGGGTGCAGGCATGGGAGAGGGTACAGGACTTAGTTTGGGTACAGGTATATGAAAATGTATAGGACTTGGAAGGCTTCAAGTATTGGATTGGGTGAAGGAGTTGATTAAGGGTATGGGTTTATAATAGGTTACAGAGTTTGGAGAAGTGCAGGTGTAGGAATGGGTACAGGACTGGGTTTGGGGTATAAGTTTATGAAATTGTAAAATTTCAGGTTTGGGTAGGGTACAGAAGTTGGCTGGGGGTATGAATATACAATAGGTTACAGGATTTGGAAAAGTGCAGGTATTGGAATGGGTACAGGACTGAGTTTGGGGTACAGGTATATTAATGGGTACAGGGTTTTGAAGCATTCAGGTTTTGGAATGGGTACAGGACTGAGTTTGGCATACAAGTATATTAATGGGCACAGGGCTTTGAAGAATTTATGTGTTGGGATGGGTATAGGAATTGGTTTGGGGATGGGTATATGGTAGTTTACAGGACTTGGAAGATTCAGATATTGGAATGGGTACAGAACTGAGTTTGGGGTACAAGTATATTAATGGGTGCAAGCTTGGAAGGTTTCAGATGTTGGCATGGCTACAGGAGTTGGATGCAGGTAAAAGTATATGATGGGGTTACAGGACTTGAAGGGTGTAGGTATCATAATGGGTTCACGACTCAGTTTGGGGTACAGGTATATTAATGGGTACAGCACTTGTAAGGTTTCAGAAGTTGAAATGCCTAGAGGAGTTGGATGGTGGTAAGGGTATATGATAGATACCAGGACTTGAAAGTGCAGGTACTGGAATGGGTACACAACTGAATTTGAGGTACATGTATATTAATGAGTACAGGCCTTGGAAGGTTTCAGGTGTTGAAATGGCTACAGGAGCTGGTTAAGAGTAAGGGTATATGATAGGTTACAGTACTTGGAAGGGTGAAGGTCCTGGAACTGGTACAGGACTGAATTTGGGGTACAGGTATATTAACGGGTACAGGTCTTGGAAGTGGCTTGGAAGTTTTCAGGTGTTAAAATTGGTACAAGACTTTGTTGGAGGTAGGGGTATAAGTTAGTTTACAGGACTTGGAAGGTGCAGGCATTAGAAGGGGTATAGTACTGAGTTGGGTCACAGGTATATAAAAGGGTACAAGCCTTGGAGGTGTTCAGGTGTTGAAATGTGTGCAAGATTTGTTTGGGGTAAGGGCTTATTACAGGCTAAAGGGCTTCGAAGGATGCAGCTGTTGGAGAGAAGCAGGACTGGGTTTGCATAATGGTCTGTGAAAGGGTACAGGTCTCAGAAGTATTCCAGTGTTCGAATGTGTCCAGGAGTGGGTTGGGGGTATGGGTATATGATAGGTTGCAGGGCTTTCAAGGGTGTAGGTTGAAATGGGTACCGGTGTGGGTTGGGTGTACAGGTATTTGAAAGGTACAGTGCTTGATTGGAATCAGGCATTAGAATGTGTACAGGACTGGGTTTAGAGTACAGGTATATAAAAGGGTACAGGCCTGGGAAGTGTTCAGTTGTTGGAGTGGGTACAGGAGTAGGCTGGGGTATGGATTTATGATAGTTATGGGGCTTGGAAGGATGCAGGTGTTGGAATGGTTCAAAACTCAAATTGGGGTAGGGGCATATGAAAGGAAAGAGGACTTGGAAGGGTTCAGGAATTGTAATAGGTTTAGGAATGGGTTGAGAGTATGGATTTATGGTAGGTTATAGGGCAGGGAAGGATGCAGGTATTGGAATTGATACAGGACTCTGATACAGGCATGTGAAAAGATACAGGACTTGGAAGGGTTCGGGTGTTAGAACGGATGCAGGAGTGGGTTGGGGGTTTGGGTATATGAGAGGTTACAGAACTTTGAAGGGTGCAGGCATTGGTGTGAGTATAGAACTGAGTTTTGGGTACAGTTATATTAATGGGTACAGAGCTTGAAATGTTTCAGGTGTTGGAATGGGTACAGGAGTTGGTTGGAGTAACAGCATTTGTTAGGTTACAGGACTTGGAAGGGTGAAGGTATTGGAATGGGTATAGGACTGAGTTGGGGTTACAGGTATATGTAAGGGTACAAGTATTGGAGGTGTTCAGGTGTTGAAATGTGTCCAAAATTTATTTGGGGGTAAAGATATATCGAAGGTTTCAGGGCTTGGAAGTGTGCAGGTGTTGGAAAGAAAATGGACTGGGTCCATAATGTCATATGAAAGGGTTGGATCTCAGAAGTGTTTAGGTGTTCAAATGTGTACAGGAGTGGGTTGTGGGTATGCATATATAATGGGTTACTGGGCTTTGTAGGATGCAGGTTGGAGTGGGTGCACATGTGGGTTGAGTGTACAGTTATTTTAAAAGGTACAGTGCTTGCCTGGGGTAAGGTGTTGGAATGGGTACAGGTGTGGGCTTGGGGTACAGGTATATGGAAGAGTATATGGCTGGAAAGGGTTCAGGTATTGGAATAGGTACAGAAGTGAGTTGAAGGTATGGGTTTATGACAGCTTACAGGTCTGGGAGGGCTGCAGGTATTGGAATAGTTGCAAAACTCAGATTGGGATAAGAGTATATGAAAAAGAATAGGGCTTAGGATGGTTCAGGAATCGTAAGGGGGCTATAATGAATTGAGGGTATGCGTACATGATAGATTACAGGGCTGGAAAGAGTGCAGGTACTGGAATGGGTACAGGACTGTGTTTGGGATAGAGGTATATGATAAAGGTATATGAAAAGGTATAGGATTTGGAAGGGTTTAGGTGTTAGAAAGGGTAGGGATTGAGTTTTTGGTATGGATATATAGTAGATTACAGGGCTTGGAAGGGTGTAGGTATTGGAGTGGGTACAGGAATGGGTTTGGGATACAGGTATATGAAATTGTGCAGGACTTGTAAAAGTTCAGGTGTTGGATTAGGTACAGGATTTGGTTAGGGTATGGGCATATGATAGGTTACAGGATTTAAAAGGGTGCAGGTATAAGAAGGGGCACAAGACTGAGTCTGGGGTACATGTATATTAATGGGTACAGGGTTTGGAGGTGTTCAGGTTTTGGAATGGGTAGAAGAATTGAATAGGGGTAAAGATATATAATAGGTTACATGACTTGGAAGGGTGCAGGTATTCGAATGGATACAAGACTAAGTTTGGCACATAGGTATATTTATGGGTACAGGGCTTTGAAGGGTTTAGGTGTTGGAATGGGTACAGAAATTGTTTGCGGGTATGGGTATATGATAGGTTGCAGGACTTGGAAAGTTTCAGGTATTGGAATGGGTACAGGTCTGAGTTTGGGATACAGGAATATTAATGGGTACATGGTTATGAAGGGTTCTGGTGCTGGAATGGGTTCAGGAATGGGTTGGGGGTATGGGTATATGAAAGGTTACAGGGCTTGGAATGGGGCAGGTATTGGAATGGGTACAAGACTGGGTTTGGGTTCAGGTATATGAAAGGGTACACTCCTTGGAAGTCTTCAGGTGTTGGATTGGGTCCAGCAGTGGGTTGAGGGGATGGGTATATGATAAGTTTCGGGACTTGGAAGGATGCAGGTTTTAAAATGGGTACAGGACTGAGTTTGGGGTATGGGTATATTAGTGTGTACAGAGTTTGAGAGGGTCAGGGTGTTGAAAAGGCTACAGGAGTTGGTTGAGGATAAAGGTTATGATAGATTTCAGGACTTGGAAGGGTGCAGGCATTAGAAGGGTTATAGTACTGAGTTTGGGTTACAGGAATATGAAAGGGTACACGTCTTGGAGGTGCTCAGGTTTTGAAGTGTACAAGACTTGGTTGTGGGTAAGGGATATGAAAGGTCGCAGGACTTGGAAGGATGCAGGTGTAGGAAAGAAACAGGACTGGGTTTGCATCATAGCATGTGAAAGGGCATGGGTCTCAAAAGTGTTCAGGTGTTCGAAAGTATACAGGGTTGGCTTGGGGTATGGGTATATGATAGGTTACAGGGCTTGGAAGGGTGCAAGTTGTAATGGGTACCAGTATGAGTTTGGTGTACAGGTATTTGAAAAGGTATGGGGTTTGGCAGGGGTCAGGTGGAATGGGTACAGGGGTGGGTTTGGAGTACAGGTATATAAATGGGTACAGGGCTGGGAAGTGTTCAGGTGTTGGAATGGGTATAGGATTGGGTTGTGGGTAAGGGTTTATGACAGTACAGGGCTTGGAAGGGTGCAGGTGTTGGAATGGTTATAGGAATCGTATTGGGTAAGGGTATATGAAAGGGAAGAGGGCTTAGAAGGGCTCAGGAAGTGTAATGGGTACAGGAATGGGTTGATGGTATGGGTTATGATAGGTTACAGGGTTGGGAAGGGCGGTATTGGAATGCATACAGGACTGTGTTTGGGAAACAGGTATATGAAAAGTTACAGGACTTGGAAGGGTTCAGGTATTGGAATGGATACATTAGTGGGTGGAGGTTTGGGTATATGAGAGGTTACAGGACTTTGAAGGGTGCAGGTATTGGTATGGGTACAGGACTGAGTTTGCGTACAGCTATATTAATGGGTGCAGGCCTGGACAGTTTCAGGTGTTGAAATGGGTACAGAAGTTGGTTGGAGGTAATGGTGTATGTTAGGTTACAAGACTTGGAAGAATGCAAATATTGAAATGGGTATAGGACTGAGTCTGGTTACAACTCTTGGAGCTGTTCAGGTGTTGAAATTTGTATAAAATGTATTCTGGGTGAGGATATATGGAAAGTTACATGGTTTGGAAGGGTGCAGGTATTGGATTGAGTGTACAGTTATTTGAAAAGGAACAGCACCTGCTAGGGGACAGGTATTGGAGTGGTGTACAGGGGTGGGTTCGGGGTACAGGCATATGAAAGGGTATGGGAGTGGGAAGGGTGCAGGTGTTGGAATGGCTACAAAACCCAGATTAGGGTAAGGGTTTATGAAAGAGAATAGGGCTTAGAAGGGTTCAGGAATCATAAGGGGGCAATAATGGGTTGAAGGTATGCATATATGACAGGTTTCAGGACTGGGAAGTGTGCTGTATTGGAACGGGTACTGGACTGTGTTTGGGATACAGGTATATGAAAATGTACTGAGCTTGGAAGGTTTTAGATGTTGGAATGGGTACAGGAGTGGGTTGGGGGTGTGGGTACATGATAGGTTACAGGCCTTGGAAGGTTGCAGGTATTAGAATGGGTACAGGACTGAATTTGGGTTACAAGTACTTGCAAGGGTGCAGGTATTGGAGTGGGTACAGGACAGAGTTTTGGTAAAGGTATGTGTAAGTTACCGCGCTTGGAAAGCTTCAGGTGTTGGATTAGATACAGGAGTTGGTTGGGGATGTGGGTTTATGATAGGTTTCAGGGCTTGGAGATCTTCTGGTATTGGAATGAGTACAGGACTGGGTTGGGTTACAGGTATATTATGTGTACAAAGCTTGGAAGGGTTCAGGTGTTGGATTTGGTACAGGTATTGGTTGGGGTTATGGGTTTATAATAGGTAAGGGGGTGATAGGTGCAGGTGTTGGAATGGGTACAGGACTGGATTGGGGTAGTAGAAGTAGGTGAAATTGTACAGGACTTGGAAGGGTGCAGGTGTTGGAATACATACAGGAATTGTTTGGTGCTACGGGTATATGATAGGCTACAGGACTTTGAAGGGTGCAGGTGTTGAAATGGGTACAGGACTGGGTTTAGGTACAGGTATATGAAAAGGTACATTGGTTGGAAAGCTTCAGGTGTTGGATTGGTTACAGGATTGGTTGGGTGTATGGGTATGTGATAGGTTACAGGTCGTGGAAGGTTACAGGTATTGTTTGGGTACAGAACTGAGTTTAGGGTACAGGTAAATTAATGGGTACAGAGCTTAAAAGGTTTCAGATGTTGGAACAGCTACAGGATTTGTTTGGCAGTCAGGGTGTATGATAGATTACAGTACTTGGAAGGGTGCAGGTGTTGGAAAGGTTACAGGACTCAGTTTTGGGTAAAGGTATATGAAAAGTACAGGTCTTTGAAGGTTTCAGGAGTTGGAATGAGTACAGCAATGGGTTGAGGGTATAGATATATGATAGGTTACAGGGCAGGAAAGGGTGCAGGTAACAGGACTTGGAATAGTTTAGGTGTTGGAATTGGTACAGAAGTGGGTTGGGAGTATGGGTATAGGATAGGTTACAGAGCTTGGAAGGGTGCAGGTATTGGAATGGGTACAGGACTGAGTTTGGGTACAGGTATATAAAAAGGTACAGGGCTTGGAGGACTTCAGGTATTGGATTGGGTACAGGAGTGTGTTGGGAGTATGGGTTTGTGATAAGTTACAGGGTTTGGAGAGGTACAGGTGGAATGGGTACTGGACTGGGTGGGGTACAGGCATATGAAATTGTACATGGCTTTCAAGGGTTCAGGTGTTGTATTGGGTACTGGGATTGGTTGAAGGTATGGTTATACAATGCGTTACAGGATTTCAAGGCATGCAGATGTTGGAATCAGTACGGACTGGGTAGGGGTACAGATATATGAAAGTTTACAGAACTTGGAATGTTTTAAAGTTGAAATGGGTACAGGCGTTGGTTGGGGGTATGGCATATTATGGTTTCCAGGACTTTGAAGGGTGCAGGTATTGGAATGGGTACAAGACTGATTTGGGGTATATGTTTGTTAATGGGTCCAGTCCTGGAAGGTTTAAGGTGTTGGAATGGGTACAGGAATTGGTTGGGGGGGTATGGATATATGATAGGTTACAGGACTTTGAAGGGTACAGGTATTGGTATGGGTACAGGACTGAGTTTGGGAGTTCAGTTATATTAATGGGTACAGGACTTGGAAGAATTCAGGTGTTGGAATAGGCACAGGAGTTGGTTGGAGGTAATGGTATAAGTTAGGTTACAGGACTTGGAAGGGTGCAGGTATTGGAATGGGTGTAAGAGGTAAGACTGAGTTGGGGTTACAGGTATCTGAAAGGGTATAATTCTTAGAGGTGTTCAGGTGTTGTAATGTATACAAAATTTGGTTGGAGGTAAGAGTATATGAAAGGTTACAGGGCTTGGAAAGATGCAGCTGTTGGAAAGGAACAGTACTGGGTTTCACAAATGTATATGAATGGATACGGGTCTCAGAAGTGTTCAGATGTTCGAATGTGTACAGGAGTGGGTTTGCAGTATGGACATATGACAGATTACAGGGCTTTGAAGGATGCAGATCGGAATGGGTACTTGTGTGGATTGCGTGTACAGTTATTTGAAAAGATATAGGGCTTGGTAGGGATCAGGTGTTTGAATGGGTACAGAGGTGTGTTTTGTGTACAGGTATATGAAAGGGTACAATGCTGGGAATTGAGGTGCTTGGTTGGATACAGGAGTGGGTTGGGGACATGGGTCTGTGATAGCTTACAGGGCTCGGATGGTTGGTGTTGGAATGATTACAAGACTCATTATGGGGTTTGCATATATGAAATGGTACAGAGCTTAGAAGGGTTCAGAGTTGGAATGTGGACAGGAATGTGTTGACAGTATGGGTAAATAATTGGTTACAGGGCAGAGAAGAGTGCAGGTACTGGAATGGGTACAGGACTGAGTTTGGGGTACACGTATATGAAAAGGTATAGGACTTAAAATGGGTACAGGAGTGGGTTGGGAGTATGGGTAGAGGTTAGGCTACAGAACTTGGAATGGTGCAGGTATTGGAGTGGGTACAGGACTGAGTTTGGGTACAGGTATATGAAAAGGTCAGGGGTTGGAAGGCTTCAGGTGTTTGATCGGGTACAGGAGTTGGTTAGGGATATGGGTTTATGATAGATTAAAGAGCTTAGAGAGGTGCAGGTGTTGGAATGGGTACAGGTCTGAGTTTGGTGTTTGAAAGGTACAGGGTGAGGTAGGGGTCAGGTGCTGGAATGGGTACAGGCATATGAAATGGTACAGGACTGGGAAGGGTTTGGTGTCGGAATGGGTATAGAAGTGGGTTGGAGGTATGTGTCTATTATAGGTTACGGGGCTTGGAAGGGTGCATGGGTTGAAATAGCTGGTCTCAGATTGGGGTAAGGGTATATGAAAGGAAACAGGGCTTAGAAGGGTTTAGGAGTTGGAATGGGTACAGGAATGGTTAGAGGGTATGGATATATGATGGATTATCAGTCTGGTAAGGGTGCAGGTATGGAAGTGGGTACAGGTAAGGGTGCAGGTATGGGGGTGGGTACCTGAGTTTGGATACAGGTATATAAAAAGGTAAAGGGCTTGGAATGTTTCAGGTGTTGCACTGGGAACAGGAGTTGTTTGGGGTTATGGGTTTGTGATAGGTTACAGGACTTGGAGAGGCACAGGTGTTGGAATGGATCCAGGATTGGGTTTGGGGTACAGTTATATAAAAGTGTACAGGGCTGGAAAGGTTTAGATGTTAGAGTGGGTACAGGAGTTGATTGGGGGCATGGGTATGCAATAGGTTACAGGATTTGGATGGGTGCAGGTATTGGATTAGGTAGAGGACTGGATTTGGGTACAAGTATATGAAAAGGTACAGGGCTTGGAAGGCTTCATATGTTGGATTGGGGACAGGAGTTGGTTGGGGGAATGATTATATGATAGGTTACAGGACTCAGAAGGTTGCTGGTATTGAAATGGGTACTGGACTGAATTTGGGGTACAAGTATATTAATGGATACAAGGCTTGGAAGGTTTCAGGTGTTGGAATGGGTACAGGAGTTGGCTGAAGGTATGGGCATAAGTTAGGTTACAGGATTTGAAAGGGTACATTTATTGTAAGGGGTATAGGACTGAGTTGGGTTACAGGTATATGAAAGGGTACAAGTCTTGGAGGTGTTCAGGTATTGAAATGTGTACAAGGTTTGGTTAGGGGTTAGGGTTTATAAAAAGTTACAGGGCTTGGAAGGATGCAGGTGTTGGAAAGAAACAGGACAGGGTTTGCATAACGGTATGTGAAATGGTACGGGTCTCAGAAGTGTTCAGGTGTTCAAATGTGTACAGGAGTGGGTTGGAGATATGGGTATATGATAGGTTACAGGGTCTTGAAGGATGCAGGTTGTAATGGGTATAGGTGTGTGTTGGGTGTAGAGGTATTTGAAAAGGTATAGGGGTTGGTAGTGGTCAGGTGTTGGAATGGGTATAGGGGTGGGTTTGGGGTACAGGTACATGAAAAGGTGCAGGGTTGGGAAGTGTTCAAGTGTTGGAATGGGTTTGGGAGTGCATTGGGGGTTTGGGTCTATGATACATTACATGGTTTGGTAGGTTCCAGGTGTTGAAATGGTTAGGGCTTGGATTGGAGTAAGGTATATGAAAGGGAACAGGGCTTAGAAGGGTTCAGGAATTGTAAAGGGTACAGGAGTTGGTTGGGTTATGGGTATACCATAGGTTATATGATTTGGAAGGGTGCAGGTATTGGAATGGGTACAGGACTGAGTCTGTGGTACAGGTAAATTTGGGTACAGGGTTTGGAAGGTTTCCGTTGTTTGAATGGTTACAGGAGTTGGTTGGGGGTAAGGGTATATGATAGGTTACAGAATTTGGAAAGTACAGGTATTAGAATGGGTACAAGACTGAGTTTGGGGTACAGGTAAATTAATGGGTACAGTGTTTTGAAGGGTTCTGGTGTTTGAATGGGTTCAGAGGAGTTTGAGGTATAAGTACATGATTGGTACAAGGCTTGGAAGGGTACAGGTATTGGAATGGGTACTGGACTGGGTTTGAGTACAGGCATATTTAAATACACAGGGCTTGAAAGACTTCAGGTGCTGGAATGGGTCGAGGAGTGTCTGGGGGTATAGGTATACGATAAGTTACAGGACTTGGAAGGGTGCAGGGATTGGAATGGATACAGGACTTGGTTTGGGGACAGGTATATTAAAAGATACAGGGCTGAGAGGCTTTAGGTGTTGTCTTGGGTCCTGCGGTGGGTTTGGGTATAGGCATATAATCTATTTCAGGACTTGGAAAGGTGCAGGCATGGAAATGGGTACAGGACTGAGTTTGGGGTACAGGTGAATTAATGGGTCCAGGGCTTGGAAAGGCTCAGGTGTTGGAATGGCTCAAGGAGTTGGTTGTGGGTTAGGATATATGATAGGTTTCATACTTTGAAAGGTGCGATTGTTGGAAAGGGGCAGGACTGCGTTTGTGGTAATTGTTGATGAAAGCGTACAGGTCTCAGAAGTATTCAGGTGTGGAGTGTGTGCAGGAGTGAGTTGGGGGAATGGGTATGTGATATATTACAGGGCATGGAAGGGTCAGGTTGGAATGGGTACAGGTCTGGGTTTGGTGTACAGGTATATGAAAAGGTACAGGGCTTGGTAGGGGTCTGGTGTTGGAATGGATACAGTAGTGGGTTTGTGGTACAGGTATATGAAAGTGTACAGGGCTGGGAAGTGTTCAGTAGTTGGAATGGGTCCAAGAGCGTTTCAGAGGTAGGGTTCAGGACTGAGTTTGGGTACAGGTATTTGAAAATGTACAGGGTTTTATTAAGGCTTCAGGTTTTGGATTGGGTAGATGAGTTGGTTGGGGTATGGGTTTATGATAGGTTACAGGGCTTGGAGAGGTGCAGGTGTTGGAATGAGTACAGCATTGGGTTTGGGGTATAGTTGTATGAAAGTGTACAGGGCTTGGAATGGTTCAAGTTTCGGAATGAGCACAGGAGTTGGTTGGGGGTATGAGTATAGTACAGATTACAGGATTTGGAAGGGTGTGTGTTGGAATGGGTACAGGACTGAATTTTTGGTACAGGTGTATTAATGGGTACAAGTCTTGGAAGGGTTCATGTGTTGAAATGGGTGCAGGATTTGTTTGAGGGTATGGGTATATGATAGGATACAGGACTTTGAAGGGTGCAGGTATTGGAATGGGTACAAGACTGGGTTTGAGTATAGGTATATGAAAAAGTACAGGGCTTGGAAGGCCTCATGTGTTTGATTGGATACAGGAGTTGGTTGGGGGTATGGGTATTTAATAGGTTACAGCACTTGGAAGGGTGCAGGTATTTGAATGGGTACAGGACTGAGTTTGGGGAACAGGTCATTTAATGGGTACAGTGTTTTGAAGGTTTCAGGTGTTGGAATGGCTACAGGAGTTGGTTGGGGATAAGGGTATATTATAGGTTACAGGACTTGGAAGGATGCAGGTGTTGGAAAGGTTGAAGGACTCAGTTTAGGGTTAGGGTATATTAAAGTGTACAGGGCTTAGATGGGTCCAGAGTTAGAATGGGTACAGGAATGGGTTGAGGGTACGGGTATATGGTAGGCTACAGGGCAGGGAAGGGAGAAGGTATTTGAATGGGTACAGGACTGTGTTGGAATACAGATATGATATGAAAAGGTACAGAACTTGGAAGGATTCAGGTGTTGGAATGGGTACAGGAGTGGGTTGCAGATATGGGTATAGGAAAGGTTACAGAACTTGGAAAGGTGCAGGTATTGGAGAGGATACAGGACTGAGTTTGGGTATAGGTATATGAAATAGGTATGGGGCTTGGAAGGCTTCAGGTGTTGGATTGGGTACAGGAGTTTTGGGGGGTATGGGTATATGATGGGTTACCGTATTTCAACATGTGCAGGTGTTGGAATCGGTACAGGACTGGATTTGGAGTATAAGTATATGAAAGTTTATAGAACTTGGAAAATTTAGAAGTTGGAATGGGTACAGGAGTGGTTGGGGATGTGGGTATATAATAGGTTACAGGACTTAGAAGGGTGCAGATACCGGAATGGGTACAGGACTGAGTTTGGCTACAGGTTTATAAATGAGTACAGTCCTGGAAGGTTTCAAGTGTTGGAATGGGTACAGGAGTTTGTTGGTGGTATGGGTATACGATATTTTATTGAACTTAGAAGGGTGCATGTATTGGTATGAGTACGGGACTGAGTTTGGGGTACAGTTATATAAATGGACAGGGCTTGGAAGTTTAAGGTGCAGGAATGGGTACAGGAGTTTGTTGGAGGTAATGTTATAAGTTAGGTTACAAATTTGGAAGGGTGCAGGTATTGGAATGAGTATAGGATTGAGCTTGGCTTATAGGTATATAAAAGGGTACAAGTCTTTAAGGTGTTCAGGTGTTGAAATGTGCGCAAAATTTGGTTTGAGGCAAGGATATATGAGAAGTTACAGGGCTTGGAAGAGTGCAGGTGTTGGAAAGGAACAGGTCTGGGTTTGCATATTGGTATATGAAAGGGTATGGGTCTCAGAAGTGTTCAGATTTGGAATATGTACAGGATTGTGTTGGGATATGGGTTGGGATAGGTTACAGGGCTTGGAAGGGTGCAGGTTGGATTTGGTACCAGTTCTGGGTTTTGTGCACAGGTAGATGAAAAGGTATAGTTCTTGATAGGGGTCTGTTGTTGGAATGGGTACAGGAGTAAGTTTGGGGTACAGTTATATGAAAGGGTACAGGGGTTGGGAAGGGTTCAGGTGCTGGAATGGTAGAAGAGTGGGTCGGGGTATGTCCAGAGCTTGGAAGGGGCCAGGTGTTGGAAAGGTTACAGGACTTGGTTTGGGGTAAAAATATATGAAAGTGTACAGGGCTTAGAAGGGTTCAGGAGTTTGAATGGATACAGGAATAGGTTGATGGTACAGGTATATGATTGGTTACTGGCAGGGAAGTGTGCAGAGACTGGAACAGGTACAAGACTGGGTTTGGGATACAGGTATATGAAAAGGTACAGGACTTGAAAGGGTTAAGGTGTTGAAATGGGTACAGGAGTGGATTGGGGTATGCATATAGGATAGGTTACAGAGCTTGGAAGGTGCAGGTATTGGAGTGTGTACAGAACCGAGTTTGGGGACACGTATATGAAAAGGTGCAGGGCTTGGAAGGCTTCAGGTGTTGGATTGGGTACAGGAGATGGTTAGTGGCATGAGTTTATGATAGGTTAAATCTTGGAGAGGTGCAGGTGTGGGGATTGTTACATTATGGGTTTGGGGTAAAGGGTATGAAAGTGTACAGGGCTTGGAAAGGTTCAGATGTTGGAATGGGTACAGCAGTTGATTGGGGGTATGGGTCTATACTAGGTTACAGGATTTGGAAGGGTGCAGGTATTGCTATGGGTGCAGGACTGAGTTTGGGGCACAGGTCTACTAATGGGTACAGGGCTTGGAAGGGTTCAGGTGTTGGAGGGGGAATAGGAGTGGGCTAGAGGTATGGTTATAGGATAGGTTACAGAGCTTGGATATGTTGGGATCAGATGTGATGTGGGGAGCAGACGAGCACTGTCACTGTAGTAGGCCTTGAGTACCCAAGCTCTTAGGCAGTGGTCTCGCTTGGAAGCTCTGCATCCTAGCCAAAGGCAGGCTGTGAGGGATGCAGCCTGCTACACAAAACGGTGTCTCAGATGCCCACACATCCAGGTACACACAGTACAGATAAAGTCTTAGCCACAATAAAGCCTTAACTGCGAGAAGATAACCACAGAACAGCTCGCCTTTTAGGCAGCAACATAATTCCGTTGTGGCTCCTTCGCAGACCTTGAATCCCTTCCAACCTCCCTTGTGCTTGATTATAAAATAAACATGCTGAGCTAGTTCGGGGCCATTTCTCCTCCATCAGAGGAAAGTGTTCCACCCGGCCCCAGCTTTTCTTTATGTCTTTGCGTCTGTGTCTTTCTTAATCTCTCGCCGCTCTCTCTCAGGACCCCTCGAGACAGCCGCACTGGCTGTGACAGGATAGGTGCAGATATTGGAGTGGGTGCAGTACTGAGTTTGGGTTCAGGTATATGAAACGGTACAGGGCTTGGAAGGTTTAAGGTATTGGATTGGGTACAGGAGTTGGATGGGGATATGGGTAAATGATAGGTTACAGGATTTCAAGGCGTTCAGCTGTTGGAATGGGTACAGAATTGGGTTTGGGGTACAGGTATATGACAGTTTTCAGAGCTTAGATGGTTTAGAAGTTTGAATGGGTAGAGGAGTTGGTTGGGGATAAGGGTACATGATAGGTTACAGAACTTGGAAGGGTGCAGGTATTGGAATGGGTACATAACTGGATTTGGGTACAGGTATTTGAAAAGGTACAGTGCTTGGATATCTTCAGGTATTGTATTGGGTCCAGGAGTGGTTTGGAGTATGGGCATATGACAGATTTCAGGACTAGGAAGGGTGCTGGTTTTGGAATGGGTACAGGACTGAGTTTGGAGTACAGGTATATTAATGGGTAGAGGACTTGAAAAGTTTCAAGTGTTGAAATAGCTCCAAGAGTTGGTTGGGTGTATGGGTATATGGTAGGTTACAGACTTTAAAGGGTGCAGGTGTAGGAAAGGAAAAAAATAACAGGTTTCCAGTAATGGCATATGAAAGGGAACAGGTCTCAGAAGTGTTCAGGTTGTTCTAATGTGTACGGGAGTGTGTGGGGTATGGGTATATGATAGGTTAAGGGTACAGATTGGAGTGGGTACAGGTATATTAAAAGGTACAAGGCTTGATAGGAGTCTCTTGATGGAATTGGTACGGGAGTGGGTCTGGGGTACAGGTATGTGAAAGTTGACAGAGCTTAGATGGTTTAGAAGTTGGAATGGGTACAGAAGTTGGTTGGGGGTAAGGGTATATGATAGGTTACAGACTTGGCAGGGTGCAGTATTGGAATGGGTACAGGACTGAGTTTGGGGTACAGGTTTGTTAATAGGTACAGTTCTAGAAGGTTTTAGGTTTTGGAATGGGTACCGGAGTTGGTTAGGACTATCGGTATATGTTAGGTTGCAGGGCTTTGAAGGGTGCAGGTATTGGTATGGTTAAAGGACTGAGTTTGGGTACAGTTATATTAATGGGTACAGGGCTTGGAAGATTCAGGTGTTGGAATGGGTACAGGAGTTGGTTGGAGGTAGTGGTATAAGTTAGGTTACAGGACTTGGAAGCATGCAGGTATTGGAATGGGTATAGAACTGATTTGGGTTACAGGTATATGAAAGGGTACAAGTCGTGGAGGTGTTCAGGTGTTGAAATGTGAACAAAATTTATTTGGAGTAAGGATATATGGAAGGTTACTGGGCTTGGAAGGGTGTTGGTGTTGGAAGGAAACAGAACTTGGTTTCCATAATGGCATATGAAAGGGTACAGGTCTCAGAAGTGTTCAGGTGTTCAAATGTCTATGGGAGTGGGTTGCAGGTATGAGTATATGATGGTTTACAGTTTTAAAGGCAGGAGTTGTTGGAATGGTTAAAAAGCGTGGATTGGGGTAAGATTATGTTAGAGAATAAGCCTTAGAAGGGTTCAGGAACTATAATGGGTACAATAATGGATTGAGGGTATGGGTATATAACAGGTTACAGGGCTGAGAAGAGTGAAGTTATTGAAATGGGTACAGGACTTTGTTTGGGATACAAGTGCATGAATAGATACAGGACTTGGAAGGGTTTCAGGTGTTGGAATGGGTACAGGAGTGTTTTTGGGTATGGGTATGTGATAGATTACAGGGCTTGAAAAGGTGCAGGTATGGGAGTGGGTACAGGACTGAGTTTGGGTGCAAGTATATGAAAATGCATGGGTCTTGGAAGGCTTCAGGTGTTTGATTGGGTACCAGAGTTGTTTAGGGGTATGGGTTTATAATAGGTTACAGGGTTTGGAGAGGTGAAGGTGTTGGAATGGGTACAGGACTGGGTTTGGGGTACAGGTATATAAAATTGTACAGAGCTTGGAAAAGTTCAGGTGTTGGAACAGGTACAAGACTTGGTTGGGGTATAAGTATATGATAGAGTACAGGATTTGGATTGGTGCAGGTATTGGAATGGGTACAGGACTGAGTTTGGGGCACAGGAATATTAATGTGTACAGAGCTTGAAAGCATTCAGGCATTGGAATGGACACAGAAATCAGTTAAGAGTAAGGATATATATTAGAATAATATATATTATTAAGTTCAGGTGCTGGAATGGATACAGGACTGAGTTTGGAGTACAGGTGTATTAATGGGTAGAGGACTTGAAAAGCTTCAGGTGTTGAAATAGCTCCAAGAGTTGGTTGGGTGTATGGGTATATGGTAGGCTACAGAACTTTAAAGCATGCAGGTGTTGGAAAGGAAAAGGACAGGGTTTCCAGTAATGGTATATAAAATGGTACAGGTCTCAGGTGTTCTAATGTGTACAGGAGTGTGTTGGGGGTATGGGTATATGATAGATTAAGGGTACAGATTGGAATGGGTTTGGGTCTGGGTTTGGTGTACAGGTATATTAAAAGGTACAGGACTTGGTAGGAGTTTCTTTATGAAATTGGTACAGGAGTGGGTTTGGGGTACAGGTATATGAAGGGTGCAAGGTTGGGAAGGGTTCAGATGTTGGAATGGGTACAAGAGTGGGCGGGGGTATGGATCTATGATAGGTTACAGGGCTCGGAAGTGTGCTGGTGTTGGAAAGGTACAGAACTTGGTTTGGGGTTAGGACATATGAAAGGGTACAGGGCTTAGAAGGATTCAGGAGTTTTAATGGGTAAGGAATGCCTTGATGGTATGGGTATATGATTGATAACAGGCGGGGAAGGATGCAAATATTGGAATGGGTACAAGATTGTGTTTGGGATACAGGTATATGAAAAGGTTCAGGACTAGGAAGGGTTCAGGTGTTGGAAAGGATACAGGAGTTGGCTGGGGGCACGCGTGTAGGACAGGTTACAGAGTTTGGAAGGGTGCAGGTATTGGAGTGGGTACAGGGCTTAGTTTTGGTACAGATGTACTAAAAAGTACAGGACTTGGAAGACTTCAGGTGTTTGGGGGCACAGGAGTTGGTTAGGGGTATGGGTTTATGATAGGTTAAAGTGCTTGGAGAGGTGCAGGTATTGGAATGGGTACAGGTCTGGGTTTGGTGTGCAGGTATTTGAAAATGTACAGGGCTTGGAAGGGGTCAGGTTTTGGAATGGGTATAAGGGTGGGTTTGGGGCAGCTATATGAAAGGGTACAGGGCTTGGAAGGGTTCAGGTGTTGGAATGGGTATTGGAGGGGTTGGGGGTATGGGTATATGATAGGCTACAGGGTTTTGAAAGGTGTAGGTTGGTATGGGTACAGGTGTGGGTTGCATGTACAGGTATTTGAAAAGGTGCAGGGCTTGGTAGGTATCAGGTGTTGGAATGGGTACAGTGGTGGGTTTGGGGTATAGGTATATGAAAGGGTACAGGGCTGGGAATGTTTCAGGTGTTGGAATGGGAACAGGAGTGGGTTGGGGTATGGCTCTATGATAGGTTACAGGGCTTGGAAGGGTCAGGGTTTGGAATGTTTACAGGACTTGGATTGGGTAAGGGTATATGAAAGGGAACTGGCTTTAGAAGGGTTCAGGAATTGGAATGGGTACAGGAATGGGATGAGGTATGGGTATATGAGGGTTACAGAGCAGGGAAGTGTGCAGGTATCGGAATGGGTACAGCACTGTGTTTGGGATACAGGTATATGAAAAGGTGCAGGACTTGGAAGGGCTCAGTGTTGGAATGGGAATAGGTGTGGGTTGGGGGTATTATATAGGATAGATTGCAGAGCTTGGAATTGGAATGATGCAGGTATTGAAGTGGGTACAGGACTGAGTTTTGGTACTGATATATGTAAATGTACAGGACATGGAATGTACAGGACATCCAGATGGGTGTTGAATTGGGTACAGGAATTGGCTGGGGGTATGGGTTTATGGTAGGTTACAGAACTTGGAGAGGTGCAGGTATTGGAAGGTTTTCGGGACAGGTTTTGGGCTACAGTTGTATGAAAGTGTACAGGGCTTGGAAGGGTTCAGGTGTTAGAATGGAGACAGGAGTTGGTTGGGAGTATGGGTATACAATAGGTGACAGGATTTGGAAGGGTGCAGGTATTGGAGTGAGTACAGGACTGAGTTTGGGGTTCAGGCATATTAATGGACAAGTCTTGGAAGGGTTCAGGTAATGGAATAGGTACAGGAATTGGATGAGTGTATGGATATATGGCAGGTTACAGGACTTTGAAGGGTGCAGGTATTGGATTGGGTATAGGACTGGGTTTGGGTACAAGTATATGAAAAGGTGCAGAGCTTGGGTTTGGGTACAAGTATATGAAAAGGTGCAGAGCTTCAGGTGTTGGATTGGGTAGTATTTGGTTGAGGGTATGGGTATATGGTAGGTTACAGGACTTGGAATGTTGCAAGTATTGGAATGGGTACAGGACTAAGTTTGGGGTACAGATAAATTAATGGGTATGGGTTTTGTAAGGTTTTAGATGTTGGAGTGGCTACAGGAGTTGGTTGGGGGTAAGGGTATATCATATGTTACAGGACCTCGAAAGGTGCAGGTATTGGAATGTTCACGACTGAGTTTGGGGTACAGCTCTATCAGTGGGTACAGGGCTTGGAAGGTTTCAGGTGTTGGAATGGGTACAGGATTTGGTTGGGGTATGGGTATATGGTAGGATACAGGACTTAGAAGAGTGCAGGTATTGGAATGGGTACAGGACTGAGTTTGGGGTATGGGTATATTAATTGGTACAGGGCTTGGAAGTTTTAAAGTGTTGGAATGGGTGTAGGAGTTGGTTGGAGTTAAGGGTGTCAGTTAGGTTACAAAACTTGAAATGGTGCAGATATTGGAAGGGGTATAGGACTGAGTTTGGGTTACAGGTTTATGAAAGGGCACAAGTCTTGGAGGTGTTCACATGTTGAAATGTGAACAAGATTTGGTTGTGGGTATGGGTATATGAAAGGTTACAAGGCTTGGAAAGATGCAGGTGTTGGAAAAAAAGAGAACAGGGTTTGCATAAAGGTATATGAAAGAGTATGGGTCTCAGAAGTGTTCAGGTTTTCAAATGTTCACAAGAGTGGTTTGGTGATATGGGTATATGTTAGGTTACAGGATTTTGAAGGGTACAGGTTTGAATGAGTACATGTTGTGTTGGGTGCAAAGTTATATGTAAAGATACAGGGCTTGGTAGGGGTCTCGTTTTGGAATGGGCATAGGAGTGTGTTTGGGGTACAGTTGTATGAAGGAGTACAGGGCTAGGAACAGTTCAGGTGTTGGAATGGGTACAATAATGGGCTGGGGGTATGGGTCTATGATAGTTTCCTGGTCTTGGAAGGGTGCAGGTGTTGGAATGGTCACAGGACTCAGTTTGGGGTAAGAGTATATGAAAGTGCTCAGGGCTTTGAAGGATACAAGTGTTGAAATGGGTAGGGGCAGGAATGGGTTTAGGATATAGATATAGGATTGCTTAAAGGGCAGGAAAGGGTGCAGGTATTGAAATGGGTACAGGACTGTGTTTGGGATACAGGTATACGTAAAGGCACATTACTTGGAATGGCTCAGGTGTTGGAAGGGGTACAGGCGTGGGTTGAGGGTATGAGTATAGGATCAATTACAGGGCTGGAGAGGGTGCAGGTATTGTTGTGGGAAAGGACAGAGTTTGGGTACAGGTATATAAAAAGGTACAGGACTAGGAAATCTTCAGGTGTTAGAATGGGTACTGGAATTGGTTGGGGATATGGGTATATGATAGGTTACAGGACTTAGAAGGGTGCAGGTATTTGAATCAGTACAGGACTTTGGGTGCAGGTGTATGAAATTATACAGAATTTGGAAGGATTCAGGTGTTGGATTGGGTCCAGGAGTTGGTTGGGTGTATGGGTATATGATAGGTTACTGTATTTCATAGTGTGCAGGTGTTGGAATCTGTACAGGACTGGGTTTGGGGTACAGGTATTTGAAAGTTTACGGAGTTTGGAAGGTTTAGAATTTGAAATGGGTACAGGAGTTGTTTGGGGGTATGGGTATATGACAGGACATGGAAAGGTGTAGGCATTGGAATGGGTACAGAACTGAGTTTGGGGTACTGGTGTAATTAATGGGTACAGTCCTGCAAGGCTTCAGGTGTTGGAATGGGTACAGGAGTTGGCTGGGGATTTGGGTATATGATAGGTGCAGGACTTGGAAGGGTGCATTTATTGGAATGGGTACAAGACTTAGTTTGGGGTACAGGTATCTGAGTACTGGGCTTGGAAGGTTTCATGTTTGAAATGGGTACAGGAGTGGGTCGGGGGTAAGAGCCTATGATAGGTTACAGGCTCTGGAAGTGACCAGGTGTTGGAATGGTTACAGGAATTGATTTGGGCTAAGAGTGTATGAAAGGTTACAGGGCTTAGAAGGGTTCAGTGTTGGAATGGGTACAAGAGTGAGTTGGGGGTATTGATATATGATAGTTACAGGGTTCTGAGGGGTGTAGGTGGTGGAATGGTACAGAACTGGTTTGGTGGTACAGGTATAAGATAGGGCACAGTTATTGTAAGGGTCCAGGTGTTGGAATGGGTACAGGAATGGGTTGGGGTTGGGTATATTATGGAGCACAGAACTTAATCGGTTTCACGTGTAGGTACAGGTACAGGATTGGATTGGGAGCATAGAAAAATGAAAGTATACAGAGCTTGGAAGGGTTCAAGTGTTGGGAGGAGTACAGGATTCGGTTGGGGTAATGGGCATATGATAGTCTACAGGGCTTGGCAGGGTGCAGGTGTTGGAATGGTTACAGGACTGGTTTGGGGTACAGAAATGTGAAGGGTTACAGGGCTTGGAAGGCTGCAGGTGTTGGAATGAGTAAAGGGCTGGGTTTTGGGTTCCAGTATATGAAAAGGTATAAGGATTGGAAGAGTACAAATGTTGGAATGGGTACACCAGTGGGTGGAGTGTATTGGTATATAATAGGGTACAGGGTCTGGTAGGGTGCAGGTGTTGGCACAGGAACAGGTCAGCGTTTGTGGTATAGATATTTGAAAGGGTCAGGGCTTGAAAGTGCCCAGGTGTGGGATGGGGTATAGGATTGTTTTGGCGGTATGGGTATAGGATAGCCTAAGGGCTTGAAGTGTTTCAGAGACGAATGGGTTCAGGAGTGGATTGGGGTATGGGTATGTTAATGAATATCGGGCTTGAAAGGGTGTAGATGTTAAATGGGTATAAGAATGGGTTTGAAGTACAAGTATAAAAATGGGTACAGGGTTTGTAAAGGTGAAGGTGTTGGAATGAGAACAGAACTGGGTTTGGGGTACAGGAATATGAAAGAGTACAGGGATTTAAAACTACAAGTGTAGGCTGGGCTCGGTGGCTCAGCCTGTAATCCCAGCACTTTGGAAGGCTGAGATGAGTGGATTGCTGGAGCCCACGGGTTCGAGACCCATCCGGGCAATTTGGCAAGACCTCGTCTCTACAATAAATCAAAAATTAGCCAGGCGTGGTAGCGCATGCCTGTAGTTTTGGCTACTTGGAAGGCTGAGGCGGAAGGATCATCAGAGCCCAGCAGGTCAAGACTGTGGCAACCGGGAGTGTGCTACTGCACTCCAGTCTGGGCGACAGAGTGAAACTCTAGCTCCAAAAAAAAGAAAAGAAAAGAAAATGTACAAGTGTTGGAATGAGTTCAGAGGTTGGTTTAGGGTATGGGTATGTGATAGGTTACAGGGTGCAGGTGTTAGAATGGGTACAGGACTGGGTTTGGGGTACAAGTATAAGAAAGGTTACAGGACCTGGAAGGGTGCACGTGTTGGAATGGGTATAGGACTGGGTTGGGGTACAGGTATATGTAAGGCTACAGGCCTTGGAAGTTTTCAGATTTTGGAACGGGAACAGGAGTGGGTTGAGGGTGTGGGTCTTTGATAGGTGACAGGGCTTTGAATGGTATAGGTGTTGGAATGGGAACAGAACTGGGTTTGGGGTACAGGTATATGAAAGGGTACAGGACTTGGAAGGGTTAGGTGTTTGAATGGATACAGGAGTGAGTTGGGGTTGTGGGAATGTGATAGGTTACAGGGCTTGGAAGGGTGCAGGTTTTGGAATGGGGACAGACTCCTTTTGGCTACAGATATTTGAAAGGGTATAGAGCTTGGAAGTGTCCAGTATTGGGTTGGGTACAAGAAGATGTTGGGTATATGTGTATATGATAGATTACAATACTCAGAAGGGTGCAGGTGTTCAAATGAGTACAGGACTGTGTTTGGGGTACAATGATATGAAAGAGTACAGGACTTCGAAGGGTTCGGGTGTTGGAACAAATACATGAGTTAGTTAGGGGTATGGGTATGTGAAACATTACAAGATTTGGAATGGTGAAGGTATTGGAATTGCTACAAGACAGAGTTTGGGGTACAGGCATATGAAAGGGTACAGGGCTTAGAAGGGTTCAGGTCTTAGAATGGGTACAGAAGTGGGTTGGGGGTATGGCTTTATGATAGGTTACAGGGCTTGGAAGGGTGCTATTTTTGGAATGAGTACAGGACTAATTTTGGGTACAGGTATATGAAAATGTACAGGGCTTGGAAGACTTCAGATGTTGGATAGGTACAGGAGTGCGATGGGGTTATGGGTATATGATAGATTACAGGTCTTGGAGGAGTGCAGGTGTCAGAATAAATTAAGGACTGGGTTTGGGGTACAGGTATATGGAAGGGTACAGGGCTTGGAAGGGTTCAGGTGTTGGAATGAGTATAGAAGTGGGTTGGTGGTATGGGTATATGAGAGCTTTCATAGTTTGGAATTGTACAAGTGTTGAAATGGTTACAGGACTGGGTTTAGAGTAAAGGCACATGAAAGGCGACCTGACTGGAAAGGGTTCAGGTGTTAGGATAGGTAAAGGAGTGGGTTGGGGGTATGGGTATACAGTAGGTTACAGGGCTTGGAAGGGTACAGGTATAGGATTGGATACAGAACTGAGCTTGGGGAATAGGTATATGAAAGGTTACAGGACTTGAAAGGTTGCATGTGTTGGAATGAGTACAGCTCTGAGTTTAGGGTACAGTTATATGAAAGGGTTCAGGGATTGGAAGGTTCAAACATTGGAATAGGTACAGGAGTGCGTTGGGTATTTGTATATGTTAAGGAACAGGGTTTGGAAGGCTGCGGGTGTCGAATTGAATAGAGGAATTGGTTGGGGCTATGGGTATGGGATAGGGTGCAGGGCTTTGAGGGATTCAGATGTTGAAATGGGTACAGGAGTAGTTTAAGGGCATGGGTATCTAATATGATACAGGGATCAGAAGAGTACAGTCATTGGAATGTGTTCAGGAGTTTGTTAGGGTATGTGCATATGATAGGTTACAGGGCTTGAAAGGGTGCAGGTGTTGGAATGGATACAGAACTGGATTTGGGGTACAGGCATATGAGGGGTTACATGGTTTGGAAATGTACAGTTATTGGAATTGGTTCAGGAATGGCTTTGAGGTGTAGGTCTATGATAGGTTACAAAACTTGTAATGGTGCAAGTATTTTAGAATGGGTACAGATTAGACTTGGGGAAGAAGATATAAGAAAGAGCACAGGGTTTGGAAGAGTTCAGGTGTTAGAATGGGTAGAGCAGTGGTTTGGGGTACAGATATGAAAGTGTACAAAACCTGGCAGAGTTCAGCTGTTGGACTGGGATCCAGACTGAGTTTGGGGTACAAGTACATAAAAGAGTAAAGGACTTTGAAGTGTAGTTGTTGAAATTGGTTCAGAAGATGGCTTGGGGTAAGGGTCTATAATAGGTTACAGGACTTGAAAGATGCTAATGTAGGAGTGGGTGGGAAATATATGATATGGTACAGGGCTTGAAAGTGTGCGGGTGTTGGAATGGGGACAAGACAGGGTTTGGGTTACAGGGATATGAAAGAGTACAGGGCTGGAAAGGGTTCAGATGTTGGAATGGGTTCAGGAGAGTGTTTGGGGATATGGGTGTATGATAGGTTACAGAGTTCGGAAGAGTGCAGATATTGGAATGGGTAGATGACTGGGTTTTGAGTACAGGTACATGAAAAGGTAGAGGGATTGGAATGGTGTAAATGTTCAAATGGGTACAGGGAAATGGAAGGTTCCAGGGTTTGGAAGCGTTCAGGTGTTGGAATGGGAACAGGAGAGGGTTTGGGGTATGGGTTTATAATAGATTACAGGAAATGGAAGGGTACAGGTATTGGAATGGATATAGAACTGATTTGGGGGACAGGTATATGAAAGAGTACAGGACTTGGAAGGGCTCTGAGGTTGGATTGAGTAGAGGAATGGGTTGAAAGTATGAGTATATGATAGGTTTCAGGGCTGCGAAAAGAGCAGGTGTTGGAATGGGTACAGGACTGGGTTTGGAATAAAGGTATATAAAAGGATACAAAGCTTAGAAGCATACAGGTGTTAAAATGAGATCCAAAGTGGATAGAGATTATGGCTATATGATAGGGTATAGGGCTTGGAAGAGTGCAGGAACTAGAATGGGTACAGACCTCGGTTTCGGGTTCTGGTATATAAAAGTGGACAGGGCCTGGAAAGGGCGACGTGTTGGAAAAGGTACAGGACTGGTTGAGTGTATGGGTATATAATGGGGAACAGGGATTGAAAGCTTACAATTGTTGGAATGTGTTCAGAAGTTGGTTAAGGGTATGGATTTATGATAGATTACAAGGCTTCGAAGGGTGCAGGTTTTGGAATGGGTACAGAACTGATTTGGGGTACAGGTATGTGAAAAAGTACAAAGCTTGGAAGGGTTCTGGTGTTGGATTAAGTAGAGGAGTGGGTTGGGAGTATGAATTATGATAGGCAACAGGGCTGAGAAGACTGCAGGTGTTGCTAAGGGTGTAGGACAGTGTTTGGGGTACAGGTATATGAAAGGGTACAGGACTTGTAAGGGTGTAGGTGTTGAAATGAGTACAGGAGTGTGATTGGGGTACAGATAGATGAAAGGGTACAGGGCTTGGAAGGGTGCTGGTGTTGGAAAGGGCACAGGAGTGTGTTTGGGGTACACGTATATGAAATGGTATGAAGCTTGGAAGGATTCAGGTGTTGGTAAGGGTACAGGACTGGACTTGGGATACAGGAATATGAAAGGGTACAGGGATTGAAAGGGTGCAAGTGTTGAAATGGGTACAGAAATGGGTTTGTGGTTCATGTAAATTTAAAGATACAGGGCTTGTGAGGGTTTAGGCGTTGGTAGGGGTACAGGACTTGGTTTGGGTACAGGTATGTGAAAGGGCACAGAACTTGAAAGGTGGCAGGTGTTGGAAAGGGTTCAAGAGTCGGCTTGATGTATGTGTACATAATAAGTTACAGGGCTTGAAAGGGTGCAGGTTTTAGAACGGATACAAGACTGGATTTGGGATACAGGTGTAAGAAAGGGTACAAGGCTTGTAAGGGTGGAGGTGTACGAATGTGTACAGGAGTGGGTTTGGAGTACAGGTATATGACATGGTACAGGGCTTTGAAGAGTGCAGGTGTTGTAATGGGTAAAGGAGTGGGCTTTGGGTACAGGTATATGAAAGGGTACTGGGCTAGGATAAGTGTAGGTATTGGTAAGTGTACAGGACTTGGTATGGAGTACAGGTATATGAAAGAGTATACGACTTTAAAGGTTTCAGGTGTTGTAAAGGGAAATGTGTTTCTAGTATGGGTATGTGATATGTTATAGGGTTTGAAAGGGTGCAGGTGTGGAATGGATATAGGAGTGGTTTGGTGGAACAGGTATATGAGAGGTTACAGGGCTTGGAATGGTTCAGGTGTTGGGAAGGGTAGAGGACAGGGTTTGGGGTACAAAATATGAAGGGGTACAGGGCATAGAAGTGTTCAGGTGTGGGAATGGGTTCAAGAGTAAGTTTAGGGTATGGTATATAATAGTTTACAGGGCTTGAAAGGGTGTAGATGTTGGAATAAGTACAAGGGTGGGTTTCAGGTGCAGGTGTATGAAAGGGTACAGGGCTTTGACAAGTGTAGGTTTTGGTAAATGTACAGCACTTGGTTGGGGTACAGGTATATGAAAGGGTACACAGCTTCAAAGGTTTCAGTGTTGGAAAGAGTTCAGGAGTGGGTTTGTGGTATACATATATGACATGTACTGGGCCTGGAAGGGTGCAGGTGTTGGAATAAGTACAGGAGTACATTCGTTGTACAGGTATATGAAGGGTACAGGGCTTGGAAGGTTGCAGATGTTGGAAAGGGTTCAAGGAGTGGGTTTCGGGTATGGGTATGTAATAGATTACAAGGCTTGGAAGAGTTCAGGTGTTGGTAAGGTTGCAGGACTGAGTTTGGGGTACAGGCATATGAAAGGGTATAGGGCTTATAAGGGTGCTGTTGTTGGAATGGATACAGGAGTGGGTATTGGGTACAGGTATATGACAGAATACAGGGCTTGAAAGTGTTCAGTTCATTGTAAGGATACAGGACTTGGTTTCGGGTACAGGTAAGTGAAAGTGTCCTGGACTTTGAAGGTTCCAGTTGTTGGAAAGGGTTCAAAAGTGGATTTGGAGTATGTGTATATGACAGATTACAGGACTTGGAAGGGTTCAGGTGTTGGTAAGGGTATAAGACTTGGTTTGGTGTACAGGCATATGAAAGGGTACAGGGCTTGAGAGGTTGTAGGACTTGGTTTGGTATACAGGCATATGAAAGGGTACAGGGCTTGAAAGGTTGCAGGTGTTGGAAAGGATTCAGGAGTGGGTTTGGGGAATGGGTATTTGATAGATTACATGGCCTCAAAAGGTACAGGTGTTAGAATGAGAACTGGACTGGGTTTCGGGTACATGTATATGAAAGGGTACATGGATTGGAAGAGTACTGGTGTTGCTAAAGGTACAGAACTGGGTTTGAGGTACAGGTGTATGAAATGGTACAGGGCTTGGAAGGGTTCAGTTGTTGTAAGGCTACAGGACTGGGTTTGGGGTACAGATATATGAAACGGTACAAGGCTTAGAAGGGTGCAGGTGTTGGAATAGGTACAGGTTAGGTTTTAGATACAGGTATATGAAAGAATACACAGTTTGGAAGGGTTCAGAATTTGGTAAGGGTATAGGACTGGGTTTGGGATACAGGAAAATGCAATGGTCCAGGGTTTGGAAGGTTGTAGGCAATGAAAAGGGTTCAAAAGTGGATTTGGGGTATGGGTATATGATAGGTTACAGGGCTTGGAGGGGTTCAGGTGTTGGTAAGGGTACAGGGCTTGGAGGGGTTCAGGTGTTGGTAAGGGTACAAGACTGGGTTTAAGGTATAGTTATATGAATGGATACACAGCTTAGTAGAGTGCAGGTGTTAGAAAGGGTTGAAAAGTGGGTTTGTGATACAGGTATATTAAAGTGTATAGGGCTTAGAAGGGTGCAGGTATTGGAATGGGTACAGGAGTAAGTTTGGGGTTCAGGTAATGAGAGGGTACAGGGATTGCAAGGTTTCAGGTGTTGGTTAAGGGTACAGGACTTGGTTTGAGGTAAAAGTATATGGAAGTGTAGAGGACTTGGAAGGGTTCAGGTTTTGGAATGAGTATAGGAGTGCATTGCAGGAATGGGTATTTGATCAGTTACAGGTCTGGAAGGGTGCAAGCTCTGTAATGGGTATGAGAGTGGGTCTGGGCTATCAGAATATGCAAGAGAACAGGACTTGGAAGGGTTCAAGTGTTGGGATGGGTACTGGAGTGTGCTGAGGGTATGGGTCTATAATAGGTTAAAGAGCTTGAAAGAGTTCCAGTTTTGGAATTGGTAGAGGACTGGGTTTGGTGTACCTCATATGAAAAAGTACAGGGCTTGGGAGTGTTCAGGTGTTGGAAAGGGTTCAGGAGTGGGTTTGGACTATGGGTATATGAAAGGATATAGGTGCTAGAATGGGTACAGGACTGGGTTTGGGTACAAGTATATGAAAGGGTACATGGTTTGTAAGGGTGCAGGTGTTGGTAAAGGTACAGGATTGTGTTTGGGTTACAGGTATATGAAAGGGTCAATGGCTTGGAAGGGTTCAGGTGTTGGTAAGGGTACAGGACTGGGATTGGGGTATAGGTATATGAAAGCATACTGGGTTGAAAGAATGCAGGTGTTGGTATGGGTACAGGAGTGGGTTTAGTGTGCAAGTGTATGAAAGAGTACAGGACTTAGACGGGTACAGGTGTTGATATAGGTACAGGACTGAGTTTAGGATACAGGTGTATGAAACAGTACAAGACTTGGAAGGTTGCAGGTGTTGTAATGGGTACAGGATTGTGTTTGGGGTACAGGTATCTAAAAGGGTACAGGGCTTGGAAGGATTCAGGTGTTGGTAAGGGTACAGGACTAGGTTTGGGGTACAGGTTAATGAAAGGGTACAGGGCTTAAAAAGGTGCAGGTGTAGGAATGGGTACAGAAGTGATTTGGGGGTACATGTATATGAAAGCCCAGTGGGCTTTCAATGAATCAGGTGTCGGTACGGATACCAGTGGATTTGGAGTACAGGTATATGAAAGGATACAGGGCATGGAATGGTGCAGGAGTTGAAATGGGTCAGAAGTGAGCCTGGGGTTCAGTTATATGAAACAGTACAGAGTTTGCAAGGGTTCTGGTGTGGGGAAGGATATAGAAACGTGTTTGAGGTACAGGAATATGGAAGGGTACATGGCTTGGAAAGTTGTAGGTGTTGGAAAGGGTTCAGGGGTGGTTTTGGGATATGGGAATATGATAGGCTTAGGGTTTTAATATGTGCAGTTCTTAGAATGGGTACAGGATGGGGTATGGGGTACAGGTATATGAAAGCGTACAAACCTTGTAAGGTTGCAGGGTTTGGTTGGGTACAGTAGGGGGTTTTGGGTACAGGTATATGAAAGGATACAGGGCTTGGAAGGTTTCTGGTGTTGGGAAGGGTAAAGGACTTGTTTGAGGGTACAGGTAAATAAAAGTATACAGGGATTGGAAGGGTTCCGGTGTTGGAGTAGGCAAAGGAGTTATTTTGGGGTACAGGTATATGAAAGGGCATAGGTCGTGGAAGGCTTTAAGTGTTGGTAAGGGTACAAGACTGGGTTTGGTACAGGTATATGAAAGGGTACAGGGCTTAGAAGTGTGCTGGTGTTGAAATGGGTACAGAAGTGGGTTTGGGGTATAGGTATACGATTGGATACAGAGCTTGGAAGAGTTCAGGCATTGGTGAGGGCACAGAACTGGTTTTGGGATACCTTTACATGAAAGGGTACACAGCTTGGAAGTGTGCAGGTGTTGGAATGGGTACAGGAGTGGGTTTGGGATACACATATATGAATGGGTACTGGACTTGGAAGGGTTCGGGTGTTTGTAAGAATACAGGACTCAGTTTGGGGTACAGGTATATGACAGGGTACAGGGCCCCAAAGGTTACAGGTGTTGGAAAGGGGTTAGAAGTGGGTTTGGAGTACCGGTATATAGGTTACAGGACTTGAATGGGTACAGATGTTAGAATGAGTACAGGACTGGGCTTGGGGTAAAGGTATATGAACGGGTACAGGGCTTGGAACAGTGCAGGTGTTGGTAAGGCTAAAGGACTGGTTAGGGATACAGGTATGTGAAAGTGTACAGGGCATGTAAGTGTGCACGCATTGGAATGGGTTCAGGAGTGGTTTGGGAGTACAAGTATATGAAATGGGACAAGTTTTGGAAGATTTCAGGTGTTGGAGTGGGTACAGGAGTAGGTTTGGGGTACAGATATATGAAAGAGTACAGTGCTTACAAGGGTGCAGGTGTTAGAATGGGTACAGGAGTGGGTATTGGGTACAGGTATATGAATGGGTACAGGGATTGAAATGGTTCAGATGTTGGTAAGGGTACAGGACTGGTTTGGGTATAGGCATATCAAAGTGTACAGGACTGTGAAAGGTGCTGGTGTTGGAATGGGTACAGAAGTGGGTTTTGTGTACTGGTATGTGAAAGGGAAAAGGACTTGGAAGGGTGCAGGTGTTGTAAAGGGTTCAGTAGTGGGTTTGGGGTACAGATATATGAAAGGGTACAGTGCTTGGAAAGACTGAGGTGTTGGTAACAGTACAGGACCAGATTTGAAATACAGATATATGAAAGGGTACAGGGCTTGGAAGGGTGCAGGTGTTGGGAAGGGTGAAGAAGTGGGTTCGGAGTATGCATATATTATAGGTTACAGGATTTGGAAGAGTGCAGGTGTTAGAATGAGTATGGGAGTGGTTTTGTGGAATAGGTATACGAATAATACAGGGCTTGGAAGTGTTCAGGTGTTGGTAAGGGTAAAGAACTGGTTTGGGGTACAGGTAAATGAAATGGTCCAGGGTTTGGAAGGTTGCAGGTGTTGGAAAGGGTTCAAAAGTGGGTTGGGGGTATGGAAATATGATAGGACTTGGAGGGGGGTTCAGGTGTTGGTAAAGGTATAGGACTGGGTTTTGGGTACAGTTATATAATAGGATATAGGGCTTGTAATGGGTTAGGGTTCAGCACTGAGTTTGGAATTGGTAAAGGATTGGATTTGTAATAAGGTATATGAAAGGGTACAGGTGTTGGTGAGGTTACAGGACTGGATTTGGGGAACAGGTATACAAAAGGGTACAGGGATTGGAGGGGTGCAGGTGATGGGTACAGGAGTGAATTGGGGATTCAGGTATATGAAATAATTCAGGGCTTGGAAGGGTTCAAGTGTCTCTAAGAGTACAGGAGTGGGGTTTGGGCGTGTAGTTATATGAAAGGGTACAGGGCTTGGAAGGTTGCATGTGTTAAATGGGTTTGGAGTATGATAATATGAAAGGTTACAGGGCTTCAAAAAGTGAAAGTGTTAGAATGGATGCATGACTGGGTTTGGGGTATAAGGGTACAGAGCGTCTAAGGGTGCAGTTGTTGGAATGGATAATGGAATGAGTTTGGGGTAAAGGTATATGAAGGGGTGCAGGGCTGTAGAGACTGCTGGTGTTGGAATGAATACAGGATTGGGGTTGGGGTACAGGTATGTGAAAGGGTACAGGGCTTGGAAGTGTGCAGGTGTTGGAATGTGTTCAGCGTGAGTTTGGGGTATAGGCATATGAAAAAGTACAGGTCTTATAAGGGTTCAGGTGTTGGAAAGTGTACAAGAAAGGGTTTGGGTACAGGTATATGAAAGCACACAGTGCTTGGAAGGGTTCAGGTATTGGAGTGGGTACAGGAGTAAGTTTCGAATACAGGTATATGAAGGAGCAGAGGGCTTGGACAGGTTCTGGTGTTGATAAGGGTACAGGGCTGGGTTTGGGTAGAGGCATAAAAAGGATACAGGGCTTGGAAGGGTGCAGGTGTTGGAATAGGTACAGGAGTGGGTTGGGTTACATGTATAAAAAAGAGTGCATGAGCTGGGCTCGGTGGCTCAGCCTGTAATTCTGCGCCTTTGGACTGAGGTGAGTGGATTGCCTGAGCCCGTGGGTTCAAGACCCGCCTGGGTGGCGAGACCTCATCTCTACAATAAATCAAAAAATCAACTGGGCGTGGTAGCGCATGCCTGTAATTCTAGTTACTCAGAAGGCTGAGGCAGAAGGATCGCCGGAGCCCAGCAGGTGAGGCTGCGGTGGCCAGGAGTGGCCACTGCACTCCAGTCTGGGCGACCGAGTGAGACTCCAACTCAAAAAAAAAGAGTGCATGGCTTAGAAGGCGTTCAGGTGTTGGTAAGGATACAGGAATAGATTTGGGGAACAGGTATATGAAGGGGTACAGGCCTTGTAAGGGTTCAGATGTTGGTTAGGGTTCAGCACTGAGTTTGGGTTACAGGTATATGAAAGGGTACAGTGCTTGGAAAGGTTCAGGTGTTGGTAAGGGTACAGGACTCGATTTGGGATACTGGTATTTGAAAGGGTACAGAGTTTGGAAGGGTGCAGATGTTACAAAGGTCTCAGGAATGGGTTTGGGGTGTGTGTATATGATAGGTTACAGGACTTGGAAGGGTCCAGGTGTTGGTAAAGTGTACAGGACTGGGTTGGGGTACAGGAATATGAAAGGGTACAGAGCTTGGAAGAGTCAGGTATTGTAACAGGAAGAGGAGTTTCTTGTGGTACAGGTATATGAAAGGGTACAGAGATTGGAAGTGTGCACGTGTTGGAATGGGAACGGGAGTGAATTTTGGGGAACAGACAATGAAAAGGCACAGGACTTGGAAGGGTTCAGGTGTTGGTAATGGTATAGGACTTGGTTTTGGCTACAGGTATATGAAAGAGTACAGGGTTTGAAAGGGTGCAGGTGTTGCAATGGGAACAGGAGTTGGTTTGGGTACAGGTATGTGAAAGGGTACAGGGCTTGGAATGGTTCAGGTGTTGGCAAGGGTTCACGACTGGGTTTGGGGCACAGGTATATGAACGGGAATATGGATTGGAAGGGTGCAGGTTTTGGAAAGCGAACCAGAGTCAGGTTTGGGTACAGGTATATAAAAGGGTACAGGGCTTGGAAGGGTTCAGGTGGTAGAACAGGAACAGGAGTTGGTTTGGGGTACAGGTATATGAAAGGGTACCAGGCTTGGAAGGGTGCAGGTGAGGGAACAGAAACAGGAATTGGTTTGGGGTATAGCTATATGAAAAGGTACAGGGCTTGGAGCAGTACAAGTGTTGATAAGTGTACAGAGCTGGGTTTGAGGTACAGGTATATGAAAGGGTACCAGGCTTGGAAGGTTGCAGGTGGTAGAACAGGAACAGGAGTTGGTTTGGGGTACAGGTATATGAAAGGGCACCAGGCTTGGAAGGGTGCAGGTGATGGAACAGAAACAGGAATTGGTTTGGGGTATAGCTATATGAAAAGGTACAGGGCTTGGAGCAGTACAAGTGTTGGTAAGTGTACAGAGCTGGGTTTGGGGTACAGGTATATGAAAGGGTACCAGGCTTGGAAGGGTGCAGGTGATAGAACAGAAACAGGAATTGGTTTGGTGTACAAGTATATGAAATGGTAGAGGGCTTAGGGCTTGGAGCAGTACATGTGCTGAAATGGGAACAGAAGTTGGTTTGGGGTACAGGTATAAGAAAGGGTACAGGGCTGGGAAGTGTGCAGGAGTTGGAATGGGAACAGGAGTTAGTTTGGGGTACAGGTATATGAATGGGTAGGGGTTTGGAAGGGTTCAGGTGTTAGCAAGGATTAGGGACTGGGTTTGGGTCCCAGGATATGAACGGGTACAGGGATTGGAAAGGTGCAGGTGCCGGATCAGGATCAGGAGTTGGTTTAGGGTACAGGTATATGAATGGGTAGGGGCTTGGTAGGGTTCTGGTGTTGGTAAGGGCTCAGGGCTGGGTATGGGGGACAGGTATATGAAAGAGTAGAGGGCTTGGAAGTTTGCAGGATTTGAAATGGGAATAGGAGTTGGGTTGGGGTACAGGTATATGACCGGGTTGGGTCTTGGAAGGGGGTTCAGGTGTTCGTAAGGGTTCAGGACCGGGTTGGCATACAGGTATATGAACAGGTACAGGGAATGAAGGGTGCAGGTGCTGGATTGTGATCAGGAGTTGGTTTAGGGTACAAGTATTTGAACAGGTAGGGGCTTGGAAGGGTTCAGGTATTGGTAAGGACTCAGGACTGGATTTGGGGTACAGGTATATGAATGGAAATAGTGCTTGGAAAGGTGCAGGTGCTGGATCAGGATAAGGAGTTGGTTTAGGGTACTGGCATATGAACGAGTAGGGGCTTGGAAGGGTTCAGGGGTTGATAAGGTTTCAGGACTGGGTTTGGGGTACAGGTATATAAAAAGGTACAGGGCTTGGAAGGATTCAGGTGTTGGTAAGAGTTCAGGAATGGGTTTAGGGGAAAGTTATATGAAAGGGATCAGGGCTTGGAAGGGTGCAGGTGTGGGAATGGGAAGAGGACTTGGTATGGGGTACAGGGCTATGAAAGGGTACAGGGCTTGGAAGGTTACAGGATTTGGAACAGGAACAGGAGTTAGTTTGGGTACAGGTATGTGAATGGGTAGGGTCTTGGAAGGGTTCAGGTGTTGGTAAGGGTTCAGGACTGGGTTTGCAGTACAGGTATATGATCGGTTACAGGAATTGGAAGGGTGCAGGTGCTGGAAGGGGTCCAGAGTTGGTTGGGGTACAGGAATATAAGGGGTATGGGCTTGGAAGCGTTCAGGTGTTTGCAAGGGCTCAAGAATGGGTTTGGGGTACAGGTATATGAAAGGGTACAGAGCTTGGAAGGTTGCAGTATTTGAAATAGGAACAGGATTTGGGTTGAGGTCAGTTATATGAATTGGTAGGGGCTTGGAAGGGTTCAGGTGTTGGTAAAGGTTCAGGACTGGGTTTGGGGTACAGGTATACAAATGGGTACAGGGATTGCAAGGGTTCAGGTACTCGATCAGGATCAGCAGTTGGTTTGGGGTACAGGCATTTGACGGGTACGGGCTTGGAAGGCTTCAGATGTTGGTAAGAGTTCAAGAATGGGTTTGGGTACAGGTATATGAATGGTAATAGGGATTGGAAGGGTGCAGGTGCTGAATCGCGATCAGGAGTTGGTTTGGGGTACAGGTATATGACAGGGTACAGGGTGTGGAAGCTTGCAGGATTTGGAACGGTAACAGGAGTTACCATTCCAGGTATATGAACGGGTAGGGGCTTGGAAGGGTTCAGGTGTTGGTAACGGTTCAGGACTGGGTTTGGGATACAGGTATATGAAAGGGTACAGGAATTGGAAGGGTTCAGGTGTTGGTAAGGGTTCAGGAATGGGTTTGGGGTACAGGTATATGAACAGGAACAGGGTTTGGAAGGGTGCAGGTGCTGAAAGGGATCAGTAGTTGGTTTGGGGTACAGGAATATGAAAGTGTACCAGGCTTGCAAGGGTTCAGGTGTTGGTAAGGATTCAGGAATGGGTTTGGGTAAAAGTATCTCAAAGGGTACAGGGCTTAGAAGATTGCAGGATTTGGAATGGGAAGAGGAGTTTGTTTGGGGTACAGGTATATGAATGGGTTCAGGGATTGGAAGGGTGCAGGTGCTGGATCGGGATGAGGACTTGGTTTGGGGTACATGTATATGAATGGGTGGGGGCTTGGGAAGGGTTCAGGTGTTGGTAAAGGTTCAGGACCGCGTTTGGGGTACAGGCATATGAAAGGGTACAGAGCTTGGAAGGTTGCAGGTACTGGAAGGGATCAGGAGTTGGTTTGGGGCACAGGAATATGAAAGGGTACAGGGCTTGAAAGGTTGCAGAATTTCGAACGGAATCAGGAGTCTGTTTGGGGTATACGTATATGAAAGGGTAGGGGCTTAGAAGAGTACAGGTGTTGGTAAGAGTTCAGGACTGGGTTTGAGGGACAGGTATATGAAAGAGAACAGGGCTTGGGAGGGTGCAGGTGCTGGAATGGGAACAGGAGTTGGGTTGGGGTCCAGGTATATGAATGGGTAGGGGCTTGGAAGGGCTTAGGTGTTGGTAAGGGTTCAGGACTGGGTTTGGGGTACTGGTATAAGAAAGGTTACAGGGCTTGGAAGTTTGCAGGATTTGAATTGGGAATAGGAGTTGGGTTTGGATACAGGTATATGGATGAGTAGGGTATTGGAAGGGTTCATGTGTTGGAAAGGGTTCAGGACTGGGTTTTGGGTAAAGGTATATGAGAGGGTACAGGGCTTGGAAGGGTGCAGGTGCTGGAAGGGATCAGGAGATGGTTTGGGGTACAGGGATATGAAAGGGAAAAGGACTTGGAAGGGTTCACGTGTTGGTAAAGGTTCAGGAATGGGTTTAGGGGACAGGTATATGAAAGGGAACAGGGCTTAAAAGTTTGCAGGATTTGGAACGAGAACAGGAGTTGGTTATATGAACAGGTAGGGGCTTGGAAGGGTTCAGGTGTTGGTAAGGTTTCAGGACTGGGTTTGGGGTACAGGCATATGAAAGGCTACAGGGCTTGGAAGGGTGTAGGTGCTGGAAGGGATCAGGAGTTGGTTTGGGGTACAGGAATATGAAAGGGTTCAGGGCTTGGAAGGTTGCAGGATTGGAATGGGAACAGGAGTTGGTTTGGGTTATAGGTATATGAATAGGTAGGGGCTTGGATTGGTTCAGGTGTTGGTAAGGCTTTGGGACTGGGATTGGAGTACAGGTATATGAACGGGTACAGGGATTGGAAGGGTGCAAGTGCTGGATTGGGATCAGGAGTTGATTTGGGGTACAGGTATATGAATGCATAGGGGCTTGGACGGATTCAGGTGTTGGTAACGGTTCAGGACTGGGTTTTGGGGACAGGTATATGAATGGGTACAGGGCTTGGACGGTGTAGCTGCTGGATAGGGATCAGGAGTTGGTTTAGGGTACCGGTATATGAACGGATAGGGGCTTGGAAGGGTTCAGGTGCTGGTAAGGTTTCAGGACTGGTTTTCAGGTACAGGCATATGAAAGGGTACAGGGCTTGGAAGGGTTCTGGTGTTGGTAAGGGTTCAGGACTGGGTTTAGGGTACGGGTATAAGAATGGCTACAGGGATTGGAAGGGTGCAGGAGCTGGAAAGGATCAGAAGTTGGTTTGGGGTAGAGATATATGAATGGCTAGGGGCTTAGAATGGTTCTGGTGTTGGCAAGGTTTCCGGACTGGGTTTGGGGTACAGGTATATGAAAGGGTACAGGGCTTAGAAGGGTTCAGGTGTTGGTAAGGGTTCAGGACTGGGTTTGGGGTACAGGTATATGAACGAGTACAGGAATTGGAAGGGTGCAGCTGCTCAATTGGGATCAGGAGTTTGTTTGGGGTACCGGTATATGAAAGGGTACAGGGCTTGAAAGAGGAGTTGGGTTGGGGTACAGGTATATGAATGGGTACAGAGCCTGGAAGTGTTCACGTTTTGGTAAGGGTTCAGAACTGGGTTTGTCGTACAGGTATATGAGAGGGTGCAGGGTTGGAAGGGTTCAGGTGTTGGTAAAGCTTCAGGATTGGGTTTGAGGTACAGGTATATGAAAGGGATTAGGGCTTGAAAGGGTTCAGGTGCTGGAATGGGATCAAGAGTTGGTTTGGGTTACAGGTATATGAACGGGTACAGGGATTGGAAGGTTGCAGTAATTGGGAACAAGAACAGGAGTTGGTTTTTGGTACCAGTATAGAAAGTCCACAGGGCTTGCAAGGGTTCAGGTGTGGGAACGAGATCAGGAGTTGCTTTGGGGTACAAGCACATGAAAGGGTACAGGGCTTGGAAGGATGCAGGTGTTGGATCGGGAACAGGTGTTGGTTTGGGTTACAGGTGCTGTTTTGGCGTACATGTATATGAGAGGGTTCAGTGCTTGGATGTGTGCAGGTGTGAGTTACGGTACAGAAATGGGTTGGCGGAAGAGGTATATGATAGGGTAAAGGGGAGGAAGGGTGCAGCTGTTGATTAGGGTTTACCTGTGGGTTGGGGTACAGCTATATGATAGAGTACAGGGCCTGGAAGGGTGCAGGATTTAGGGTGTAGCAGTGGGTTGGGAGTATAGCTATATGATACCGTACAGGGCATCCATCGATTCAGGTGTTGGCTCAGGTACAGGTTGGATTAGCGGTTCAGTATTAATGTAGTACAGGACTTTGAAGGGTGCAAGTGTTTATTAGGGTACAGGTGTATGAGAGGGGTACAGGTTTATGAAACAGTACTAGACTTGGAAGTGTGCAGGTGTTGGTTATGGTACAAGAGTTGTCTTGGGGTACAGGTTTGTGTTTGGGTGAGTTTCTTGGAAGGTTGCACATAGTTAGGGTACAGTAGTTGGTTAGGGTGCCCATATGGGTTGCAGCTCTGGGCTTCAAAGTGTTAAGTGATGGTTAGCATACAGGACTGAGTTAGGGGTACTGGTGTTGAAGTATTCAAAGTGTTTTTGCTGTATTTTATGAAATTTTTAAAGTGTTTGCAGCATATTGGTTAAAACCTAAGTTTGTATCTGAAATGTAAAACTCCATTTTGTGACTTGTCTCCATGTTGTTAACTTGTTATTGAGCTTCTGTGTGGCTGATGCAAGAATTTTTAAATTTTGCTCATAAACAACCCTCCCAGCCCTGCACCCTACCCAGTGCTCTAACAGTTTCCTCCTTATCTGAGTATACTATGTGCCCCCTTATCCAAGTATACTGTGTGCCCTCTTATCTAAATGTACTATGTGTCAAACCCCAGAACATGTGTTTCATATGTTTATCTCTGTAATGACTCAGTTTCCCAACTACTTTTTTGTCTATAAAGACTCCCCGCAAATTTCATTTGTCGTCAAGAGTCTGGGAGGCATGAGCCCCCTCTTGACCACCAGCTTTAATAAAGGGCATACTTATTAATTTGGCCTTTAATTGGGCTGGTTATCTGATTTCTAGCAATTCGTGTATAACATTGTGTTTTGAAATGCAGAGCTTGGAAGGGCACAGGTGTTGGTTTGGGTACAGAAGTGAGTTGGAGTCCAGGTATGGCTTAGGGCACACAACTTGTGAGGGTGCATGTGTTGGTTATGGTACAGGTGTGGGTTAAGGGAACAGGTATAGGTGTGGCACAAGGTCTCGCATAGTGGTGTTTTGGGGGGTACAGGTGTGTGCTGCAGGCAGAGGTAAGCGTTAGCGTACATTCTTGGTTGGGGTCAGGTGAAGTTGAGGGTAAAGAGTATGGGTATTGATGCACATGTGTGTGAAGTCTGACTTTAGGGTCAGGTTTTGTGAGGGTATAGTTTTCCATCTGGGCAGGTATGGGTTAGGTACAGGCATGGGTGACAGTCGGCCTGGGTTAGGGTACAGGTGTGGGCTTGGTGTGCACGTCTAGGAGCAGGGGAGATTTGCCTGGTGGGCAGGTGTGGGTTAGGGTCCAGTGATGGGTTGTGGGAGGTTTGGGCTAGGGTATATGTTTTGTTTGGGGTACAGGTGTGGGTTTGGTGTGTTGGTCTAGTTCTGAGGAATAGGTGGGGGTTGAAGGGGAAGGGGTCAGGTGAGGGGTTTAAAGGGAGAGGGCGAGTCAGGGAGGGGCTTCAGGAGAGGGGGCAGATCGGGGTTTAAGGGGAGGGGGACAGGTCAGGGATTTAAGGGGATGCGGCAGGTCGGAAGTTTAAGGGGAAGGGTCAGGTGAAAGGCTTAAGGGGAGGGGGTGGGAGAGGGGTTAAGGGGAAGGGGCAGGTTAGTTGTTAAAGGGACAGGAGGGGTCAGGGATTTAAGGCGAAGGGGCAGTACAGAGGGTTGAGGGGAGGAATCAGGTCAGGAGTTTGAGGGGGGAGGGGCCGA
>NW_007074465.1:328900-342005 GCF_000164805.1 Carlito syrichta
TCCCTTCAGCCCCTGGAGTCCGCCTGCCCCGCCTCCCCTTGGCCCCCAACCAGACGCCCCATTCCTCGGAGAAACCGGGAGCAGCAGTCTCGCATCCCAGCGTCATCGGCCCACGTGGCCGGTGTCGCATGCCAACCAGAGGAACCCAGGCGGTTCACTCACTTCTTGTCCCACCTCTGAGCTAGCCTCTTGAGGGGAGGAGGGGAAGACTTTCTCACCCCCTCAGTGCCTTCGCTCGTGGCAACCTTCCAGCACCTAGAAGTCTTCTTTGTTTGGTTTACCATCAGCCTCATGTTGGCGTATCCTCCCAAGAGACCCCGCAAGGGAGGTTCTGCTCCCACTCTGGTGGCTGGTGGCAGTTTCAGGTTCCGTGATGGTGTCTCCTCCACAGGAAAGCCACCAGACTCGCAGCCACCCCCAGACTGGCCACGGGGGCCTCTGAATCGCAGAGGAACAGAAGGGCAGCCCTCACCTCCCTCCGGTTTTCCTTCCCCATGGGGTCAGAACTTTGCTAGCAGATGCCATGGAGACCCACATTAAGCAGGCGCCGGGCCACACTTGCATGTTAGCATTTATTGGTAAAGCAGTAGTTTAAACAAAAACGTGGATTTAAAGAGATGTTTTATTAAAGGCCCACTGGTATGAGTTTTTTAAGCTGTCTAAAGTAAGGCAATGCAGGCCAGAACGAAGCCTCGGCGGCCTGAATCTGGCTCCAAATCCTCACTCTCTGATCTGTCCCAGGAAGACAAAAGCCACCCTGTGCCGGCGGTCCCCCCCTACTCCCAGGAGCTGAGGCAAGAAGGAGAGGGGGCTGGCCTGCAGGTGGGTGGGACCTGTGCCCATGCAGGCCAGAGTGACCTCTCCACATGGGGCCTGCTGAGGACGTGCTGGCCCTCCCTTTGTCCTTGCCTTCTGGAGCTGTGGGGATCGCAGAGAGGGCCTGGTCTTGTCCCCACTAAACAGCCAGGCGAGGCTCACCTGCTCCCTCTTGTCTACCCGAAAGTGGCCCTGCCTGTCACGAACACCGAGGGGATATCCCAGCAGCCAGAGTTGCTCCTGCTAGAAGCAAGATGCCTGGAAGGACCCTGCAGGGTCTCCTGCTGCCCCATCTGGCTTCCTCCCCGGGTGCTGGTTCTTCCCTCCTCAGGCCCTGGGCCACACACTGCAGCCCCAGGCCTCCCCAGCAGTCCCTGGGAACCAGCTGACATATCCAGCCAGAGAAGAGCAGAGGCAAGTGTCCCATCTGTCTGCTCACAGAAGAGAAACAAGCACTCTGACGTGCAGCCCCAGGGAGGAACGCCCAGCTGGAAAGTGCTGACCAAAACAAGCACATTTCTAGTTTACGGTTGCTTGACTCATTGTGGGTTTTGGTTCCAGGTGTCCCCAGGGGCTGAGGAGATGCAGCCAAGCCCACGCTTGGCCATGATGGTCATCGACGCCAACGTCATTCTTACACCCAAACTGTGCCTGCAGTCTGGCAGGCAGGCTGTGACCACCAGGACCATGCAGGGCGTGCCAGTGCCCCGAGACCCTGAAGCAACAGTGATGGAGAAGCCCACTGGCCCCGGTGAGGCCTCAGGAGAGCGAGGGGCAAGACAAAGTCCCTGCCAGGTGGTGGCAGGGGCCGGGTGACGCCCACGGTGGTCTGTGAGGCATCTGCGTTCTGGACAGCCCGACTTGCATGTTGAATAGCAAGGGCAGACGTGGTGAGAGGGGCTCAGCCCAGCCCGGTCCCCATGGGTGGTGAGACATGAGACATGGGGGAGCCTTCAACTCTGCCCACCCCAGAGGACACTGAACTATCCTGGTGGCAGAGCAGTGCCCAAGCTGGACACCACAACAGCAGGATAGGGCCAGAGCCAGTGAGGAAGGCCTGCATCCAAGCAGGAAGAGAGGGCAGAAACTCGGGATGATTTTAAGAGGGGCGGCCGTGCTGAGTGTGCCTGGGCTCAGGGGAACGGCAGGAGCCAGCCTGGCTGGGTCTCAGTGGCCTGTGCTCCTGTGGGCACATCTCCGGAGAGAAGAGCCAAAATGGGCGAGGTCCAGCCGGGCTGAACATGGCCGAGGGAGGGCAAAAAGGAAGCGGGCTGAGGGGATGGGAAATGCTGACAGCTGCATCTGGAGGTTGCCCTCCAGCCCGCCCATGGAGGTGGTGAGCATCCTGGGCCCTGCTTGTGGGACAGGCTCCTCTCCTCAGCCTGGGCCACGGGAGGCTCTAACAGACTCCCTGACAAGGCCTGAGACAGCTAACACTTGCCTAGTTTAAACTTGAACTACCATAAGAAATAAAGATGGCCCACAGCCTGGCCTCACAGAAGGGAAGAGGGTGTGTTAGAAAGTGGCAGCTCAGGGCGGTGCAAATCTGTGCAGTTAATGTGCATGGGGCCAGGCCGGGCATGGTGACTCAGTTTCCCCATCCTTCAGTCACTGGGCCATCTGCACCACGACGGCCCTCCAGGCTTTTTCCTTGTCAAACTCCTTCAGGGGGCTTCTGGCCATCTGTGAGTAAGATGGGACAGGCGTTATTTCAGCAGGGCCACCCGCGACACTCGAAGGCCAGCCCGCCGGCAGGGGCAGCAGCATGCCTCAAGCTCCCCCAAACTTGGGCATTTTCTCGGAATGTGAAGGGGAGGGAGTAACCCCTGGACCCCCAGGAATATAGATAGTGACCTCTGTCTTTCACCCTCCAGGAAACTCCTACTCCCCACAAGCAAACTTTGCCATGGCCTCCACAGGCACAAGCCTTGAGCCTCTGATGAGCCGTCACTCAGCCTGCGCCCTGGCTTCAGGGTGGGGTGGTCTCTGGAGGGATGTGTCTGATGGTTGAGGAAGAGGATGCTTGAAGCAGAGGTGACCAAATGTCGCTAGACACGGGAAGGCAGTGCCTGTCCCAGCTGTCCACCCTGAGCCCTGGGACCACAGTCCTGGAATCTGGTGAGAGCCACCTATTCACTGATGCTGGACCCTGCTGGTCAAGACACCAAGCCAGGAGGCTCTCATTCAGGGCTCAGGGACCACCGTCCCACACCCAGGTAAAAAGGACAGCAAGACATTGTCCAGGAAGCCAAATGAAGGAAACAGCCCCAGGAGAGGGTGGAACATGTCGGGTTTGAGAAAGAAGCCCAGGGCAAGAGGGTGTCCTCCAGGACACAGGCATAGCCTGCACTGAGCCCTGGGGTCGGGGGTGTGCAGAATCCAGGGGGCAGGAGCAGTGGCCAGTCTACCCAGGGCAGTCTGAGGGCTGACCAGGGTCGCACCACCTGGTGGTAGATGGGCGCAGGCCCCAGGGAGCAGCTGTCCATGGACTCAGGCATCCTGCTGACATTCCCATGATCACTGCCCCCAAGGGTGGCAGGCAGGTTGCGCAGGGAGAACCACACCAGAACAGGCAGCCAGGAGAGGGGACACCCAGCCCCTAGCCTTTCATCTGTGGGAACATCAGGAACAGAGGACAAGAGGCAGGGCCAGGGGAGATGTCATCCAGTGGCATGGGCCTGGCAGAGGGTGGGCGTGACCCCAGAGGCTACCAGCCTGCGTGCTGACACCCAGCTGGAAGGAACCCGTGTGCCAGGCTGTGGGCAGACACTCCCTTCCATGAACAACTGGCATACCCCCAGGGCCAGGAAGCACCCTCACAAAGCCTCTTCTATGTTCCAGGAATGGGTTTGGGTTTGCCTGGTTGGTTTTTTTAACGTATTTTTTTTAAAAACACATTATTTCTTCATAGTTTCTCTGGGCTGTTTTTAAAAACACCAAATGGGGCCAGGTGCAGTGGCTCATACCTATAATCACAGCACTTTGGGAGGCCAAGGCAGGCAGTTCGCTCAAGCCCAGGAGTTTGAGACCAGTCCAGGCAACATAGCGAGAACTAGTCATTTCAAAATATAAAAACATGAGCTGGGCATGGTGGTGCCTGTAGTCCCAGCTACTCGGGAGACTGAAGTGGAAGGGCTGCCTGGGCCCAGGAGGTCAAGGCTGCAGTGAGCTGTGATCATGCCACTTCCCTCCAGCCTGGGCAACAGAGAGAGACTCTGACTCAAAAAAAACCCCCAAGCAGCAAGACAAGTCCTGGAAGGATGGCAGTGTGGCAGTCGGTCCCCTTGGGCAGGCCCAGAAGACCCTCTAGGATGGGGCGGTTGGGAGAAGGGGCAGGGAGGTCCCAGGACACAGCGACTCACCTCCCCCGCTGGGCGTTCCTGCGGGCTGGTCTGGCCGTCCCAGGATGCACCCTGCTGCTTGGCGCTGACCTTGAAGCTCACGCACTGGATGGCGGTGCCGGTGTTGAGGCCGGCCTGCAGGAGCAGCACCACCAGCAGCAGTGGCAGGAGCACGTCGCAGGACTGCTGCGGGGGGAGAGGTGAGGGGCGGGGCCACAGCTGCCCCCGTCCAGCCCTCGCTGAGAGCACAGCCTAGCCAGCCACACGCACCATCCCCGCCCAGAGAGGTCAGATCTGCTGTACCTTCTGTCTGTGGCCGGTACCGGCGTCCCAGCAGGAGGCTGACCACCATCCTGGTGGGAGGCCGCCAGGCCCTGTGGACAGCACTGGCCGCCGGTGCTCATGGCCCACCACCCCTCCTAGCCCAGCAAGGATGGGAACGGGAAGGAAAAGGAGAAGAGGGGAGCAGGGGGGAGGGGAGGGGAGAGAGATGTCCACAGACCACCCCTCCAAGGCTGGTGTGACCACAGCCCTCCTGCCATGACGCGTCCACAGGAAACACACTCCCGGGACTGACAGAGTCGGCTCTGCAGAGCCCTGAGCAGAGCAAAGAGGGGACACAGGCCTGGGGGCGAGGGATGCCGCTCCGCCAACACATTCACCAGCACCAGCTGCTGGAGAGGGAGGGGCTGAGGAGCAGGGCAGGAGGACAAAGAAGCAGCAAAGGGGTGGTGGCCAGAGTGCCCAAGGGCCAGAACATCCGCAGAGCCCCCAAGACCCGCCCACGCCACGTGGACGGCGCCGCTGCACGACCGAGGTACAAAGCAGCTGACTTGAATGCAAAGAGGAACCGAGCATCCATCCGGCAGCACAGCTGCCAAGAGGGAAGGACTCACAGAGGCCTGCCCTTCTCAAGTCGAGGCACGAAGTTAGTGTGGCCCCAGCAACGCTCAGTGACACCACGCTCTGGAGTAGGTGCCCTGATTCCACAGTTCATACAGAAAAATAACTGCGCCTCAAAAGCTTGGCAGACCCTGGACAGAAGAGCAACCAGCAGTGGGCATCGAGCCCTGCCAGGTTTCCGAGCTTGGGAAACCCCCGTAATGGGTGGGGCGGAACCAACCCTTGGCAGGGCTCCTGAGGGGAGCGGGAAGGCAGACACGCTCGCAGACCCCAGCAAGACAGAAGTTGAGTTAAAGTTTAGACCAAGCCCAGCCTCAGATGACGGCGGGAAAGAGGGTCTCTTGAAGTGTGGTGTTGGAACAAAGGAAAGGGTTGAGCAGGCCCTGGCTGCACTCAGGGATAAGCCCCAGTTGGAATCCAGAGGCAACTGAAGAAACTACGGGTCAGTTAAACTATAGAAGAACAAAACAATCTTCCTATCAAAAATCACAACAAGCAGAATGAAAAGCAACTGCCGGGCTGACCACGACTGGGGTCTTCTGTCATAGATGGAGGGTGTCTCCAGGTGTCAGCAGAGTTCTCAAAAGCCCACTGGAAAATGGGCACATGGCAAGAGCCGAAACTGCTGGATGAGAATGCAGCCGCACCCGAATGCGGGAAGGGCCCTGGCCATCCTCACACTGCGAGAGATGGCCTCGCCACAGTCACAGACGCTCAGCGGGCCCCACTGTAGTGGGCCGGGGAGGCGGGGACCCCCACCACAGGCAGGAGGGAAGACAGACAGCCCTGGGGGGATCAGGGCACACACCTCAGCCAGCAGATGCATCTGCCCTCTGCCCCGCAAGCTCTCTCCTAACTGCTCAGCCTAAAGAGACACCTGCAGACTCAGAGCGAAGGAGTGCTCGCACAGCAGATGGCGAGAGGAAGCCCGTTCTCCACTGCCAGGGCTGGCTGGTTGACAGGGGACGCCCGGCAGGAGTAAGAATTCAGAAGGGCTCTGATCCCTGGGTACCGAGGAAATGCCGGGGTAAATTAAGTAAAAAAAAAAAAGCTAGGTGCAGGATGGTGGTTATGGTGTACTGTTTTCTAAGAAAAGAAGGAAAATCATGAAATGTTGCCTGTAAGAGGGGCCAGTTGAGGGAAAGGAACCATTACCTCCGTGACACACCAGTGGGGGGGACGTGGGATGGACCTTTCTGACACACCAATGGGGGGGACCACAGCCTCCCTGACACACCTCTGTATCATTTTGACGTTTGAACTATGTGAGTATTTTATGTATTCATAGAAAGTCATTTAAAAAGGAAAAAAGTGCCCACCGCTAAAATGAGGTACAACCAGAGCCACTCCCCTCAGCCGTGTGTCAGATCCATAGCACAACCACGCAGAGAGGGGATTAGTCTCATACTCATGATATCCTCCTGAGTGGAATGCTGACAGCAAAAAGGAGGGTTTGCCTCGCTTGATAGGCGCGTGGCGGCTGGTGACACTGGCCTCTCATGTTTGTGGACACTTTGTGCGTGTGTCATGAGACAGAATGAAGTAATAAATATATCAAATGTCATAGGAAACAAGATTTTTGGAGGAAGAGGAGGGAAAGCAAACACATAGAAGTCAAGGAAAATCCCTAGAACTCACACGTGGTGTTAGAAACACCGATGTGAACTCATAACCTTTAAACATCTGCTTTCCCAGCTCTGTCCACTGAAAGGGCTTGGGAGCAATGACCCACAGCAGGACTGAGCACTCGCAGCCCCAGATTCTGACCCCCGTGTTCCATTCTCCGCTAAAGGGACCAGAGTGTGCCTGGGATGAGGATGGCGCACGGGAGCCCGGGACGGCCACGACAGGAAGACACCGAGTTGGAAGGTGCCCCCTCCAGCCACATCCGGGTCAACTCAAACATCAAAGAAAGGAGGTGGCTATGCTCTAGAAATCTGAGACCCCCAAATCCTCAGGCTGCACAGCAGAAGAGGAGAGCCACTATTTACATGGCGTGCCAGTGTGTGAGCTAAGGAGGCACGAGAGGCCAGGATCACCCCCTTTTCACCCTCCAGGGAAAGCAAGAGGGTTCAGGCAAGGCTCTGGCCTGTAGCCAGCCACAGGGGACGGGGGCAGGGGTAAGATGTCTGTGCAGAGCGGAGCCTGGCACCATGGCGATCTACGTCTGCCGAGGCCATGCACTCCCCAGAAGACTCCAGGGCAGACACTGACAGGTGGGACCACCCCCCAGACAGCTGGCCTGGACTCCAGGGGGCCAGTGTCATTGGGAAGGTAGGGGTCACCCTGGCTGAAGACACCGAAGTGACCGACACCAGAGCAGGGCGTCCTGCCCAAAGACATCAGCCCAGGCTCCTTCAAGTCATGAGAAGTGCATGTGGCCGCCTGGGTGCTCAGTGGTGTCAGGTAATAACTTTAACCCCCTTAGGTATGACAGGGGCTTTGTGGGTGTGTAGGAGACCGTTCTCGCTTTTAGAAATGCTGAAGTAGTATGGCTAAGGGTCACGTGGTCAAATGTCTGGCACTCACTTTCGGATGGTTCTGGAAAATGAGGTAACCCACACGCATTCCCCCCCAGCGGCACCGGATGCACGTCATGACGTGCACATGGACAACCTCGGTGTTTACCGCACTATTTTTTCAACTTTTCTGTATGTTTGAAATTCCTTGTAACAGACGTTTGGGTGGAAATACCACTTACACCAGAAACAAACAAAAAAAATGCTAGGTATCAACAAAATAAGTCTGGTTATGCGTCCTGAGCCTTGTGGAGGAAGCTCTGAAATATTACGGGGCCTCCAGAGGCGTCCTAGGCAGACACAAGTTTACACTCAGAAGGCTCAGAGTCACACACTGTCCACTCCTCTTAACTCATCCATATACTCAGTTCTGACAGAAATCCCAGCAGGGTGTCTCAAGACTCCTGGCAACAGATTCTGAAATGTGCACGGGGGCTCCGAGGGCAGAAAGGACCCAAGACCCCTGTGAAGGCAGGTGGTCCCTGGATCCAGGTGTGTTACAGGCTATAGCAGACAGGCAGGATGGCCTAGTGGAGCTGGCCCTGCTGGTCAGTGGGGACAGGGTGAGGACACCGGGGATGGCACAGTCACTTCACCGTCCACACAGGAAAGGCAGGTGAGATCCCACCACGGGCTTCGCCTAAAGCCAGTTCCACCCAGGGCTGACTGCAAAGCCAAGCTGGCCAGGCAGGCGTCCGTGATCCCCTGCCACCGCCCAGGCGGAGCCGCAGGCCCTGAGACGCGATCTGGGACTCGCGCGCGGCACCGCGGCTTTGTGATTCCAGAGTCTTTTTTTTTAAGTGAGATAGCAGGATTTATGGAGAGGACAGAGAAGCACCCACGATGGGGGGGACCCACGGGTTGCCCAAAGTCTGAAAACAAAGTAAGAGCAGACCTACTTTTACGGCCGGCGGGTAATCCTTCAGCATCTCCACGAGTCTCGCGACGCTGAACGACAGGTACCCAGAGGCTGTGAACAGCAGCGGGGACGTGAGGCTGCTGATGGCGAGCAGCACCTCCACCTGCCGAGAGGCCAACGAGCGTGGTTGCTGGGTGGCCGGGGGGCGTGGCCTGGCGTGGGTTGGCCGAGGCTCCCGCAGAAACCCCCACCGCCCACTCCCGACGCCAGTGCCACCAGCCTCTAACGCTTACACACGAAGGGCCCAAATCTGGCACAGCGCAGGTTAGCAAACACCTGACCAGCCTCCCAGGATGCGGGGCGGGGCTAAGGGACCGGCCACCTCCTACCCCTTCCGTGCTCAGTGGAAGAGAAGTGCCCATTCCTGGCTGCCACAGGCAAGGCGGCCCTCGGCAAGCCCCACGGGCAGCGGAGGCCAGCCCCTGCCGGTCCTGCTCAGGCCTCACCCCTACCCCACCCTCGCCCTGGGTGGGCCCCCGCAGCCTCACCGCTCCCACTGATGTCCCCCAGGGGCTAGGCCCAGCTGGGCAGCCCCTGCAGCCTGGCTCCCGGAGCTGCCCCGTGGCATGGTGGGCCCTGGTCCCACCCTGTGGGTCACTCAGCAGTCTTGAGGTCTTCACCTACCAGACACTTGCTGGGACACTCCGCTGTCACATGACTGGCAATAGCACTTGGAAAACACTAAAGGAAAATGAAAAGGTTTTAGAGGTTAGGGCCCAAGAAGTCGATTTCACGAGTGCTCTTGTGCTTTGATGTGACTTGTCTCCCCCAGGCTGGGCAGTGGCATTGGCTCCGAACAGGGCTGCCACAGGGCTGGGTCGGGGGTGGGGGCTGGTCCCCGGGGGGCAGGGCTATGGGCAGCCATGGCAGGGCCAGGTCTTTGGGAAAGCAGGGTGGCCTCTCGGAGGTTTTGTGTGCCCACTGTTCCTCATCCACGTATTTTACACGTCAAGCCTGTAGTAGAGCTAAAGGTTGGCACAGCAAACAGGTGAGGCTCCTCAAGTCGCTGACCCCGGACAGCCATCACCTCGGTGCCCTCCTAGACAGCCCGACACCCAGACACCTGCGTGCCCACACCCAGGGCGCCTGTGAATGCCCCTGCAGTGCCACCTGGGGGGCTGGACGTGGTCCACAGCACCATCCAACACAATCTACCGGTGGCCCAGTACTGTGCTTTTAGAGCCAACTGTTGGCTCCTCATCCAGGATCCAATCTGTGGCCACGCCAAAGTCTCCCTGGTGGTCTCTGCTAGTCAGGGAGGCCCTTGGCCTCTGTCACCTTCACCACCTCGACATTTCTGGGGCACAGAGCCTGTCTGCTGCAGGCTGGCCTTGTGTAGGCTGGGCAGGGTTTCTTCACGATCAGACACAGGGACACCACAGAAGACGCTGCTGCTCCCCGGGCCTAGACTGCCCCAGTCCTGCCACACCATGATTACTGGGTTGGGAATCTGCTGAGTTCCTGGGTGGGATCCGTAAATGCCTTTTTTCCACTTATTTTAAGGAGGTTGACTTAATTATACACAACGTAGGTGGAGGGAGGGTGCATCCTCTTCAAGATTGCTGCGTGTCGGGTCCACCTCTGCCACCCACCTGGGGCCAGACCCCTTCCCGGCTCCAGGCACCAGCACCCCCCACCCCAGTCTGGCATGACGACCTCGTGACCCAGTGAGGCCTCAGCTATAAAGTTGCACCCACACTCCAAAGGAAGGGACGTGCCCACCCCTGGGCAGTGGCATTGGCTCCGAGATGACAGACTCCTCCCATGGCAGGAATGACCCAGGCCCCGGGACACGCTGGGGAGGGGCTCTCATGAGAAGGTGGGTGGGACAGAGACAGGCTCAGAGCAGCGGGAGCCTGGGCAGCAGGAGAAGACCAGGGGGCCACAGGGGCCACAGGAGCAAAGGCCCCGCGGTGGGAGGGACCGGATGTGGCAGCAGAGGCTTGTTTGACCCAGGTGGGGGAAGCCAAGGTGTCAACAAGGGGGTCACGCTGGCTGTTTCCAAAAGGGCCTCTGGCTGGAAGTAGCAGTGAGGGCCAAGGAGGAACAGCGGCAATAGCCCATGAGGGGTAACTGGAAGCCCCAACAAGCCACCGAAAGGACGGACATTTGCTTGTTGGCTCAACCCAGCACGGCTGCTCCGGCCCCTTTCCTGGACAGGCAGGAAACTCAGTCACAGGGACAAGGGCAGCTCAAAGGAGGCCCAGGCCAGGAAGAGGCCCAGCCCCCAGCCCACACAGCCCCCAGCTGGGACCCTACTTCATTCCCAGTGGTGCATGCCCTTTGCCCAGGCCTCGACTTGGGCACACAGAGCTGGCTCATCCCCCCACCCGGGTCTCCCCGCTGCTCCCAGTCGGAGGGGGAGAGAGTGGTGGGTAGACTTAGGGATGCCCAGGAGGCCCCACCTGGCGGGGACGAGGTAACTCGCTGGTCAGGACAGACGGGAATTACATGAGAAAGAAGCTCCAGCAGGACGGGAAGGGAGGCTGGTTTCACAGAGCCCGTTTAACACAGATAGGGATGGGACAGGACAAGGGTCTTCCATTGTGAATTGTGGGTGGTGTCTGGTCTCTGTACTCAACAAGCTTCAGGATGTTACTCCTGTCTTTGAGGCCCAGAGATTAGTGTGTACCCGAGGTTAGCATGTACCCCACAGGCATCCTGCTCTCTGTAAGACAGAACATGCCTGGTGTGCACATGTGTGAGTTCCCGTCTCTGGTTCCATCCCAGCTCTGCCCCGCCTGGGCCTCTCACCCTGCTCCTGTCCCAGGGGCCCCTTGAAGGACTAGGTCTCAGGGACTCCCGGAGGCCAGCCTGGGTGTTGCTCTGAGCCACGCACCCCCAGGGAGTGGAGCCTCGGCCCCATGTGCTGCGTCCATGACCACGGTGCTGTCCACGCATGCCCTCGTGGGGAGTGTCAGGCTGAACTCCTTGGCAGCCTGACCTCCTTGGCAGCCTCGGGAAGAGCCTCCTGCTGCCCAGGGGAGCCCACCGGTGAGGCTGAGGGGGACCGCACATCTATCCATTCACATGCCACGACGGGAGCAAAATCTATCGCTCTATGTAGCCGGAAAACATGCGGGCCACTGTGAATACCAGCACAGGTTGCCACAAAACGGTGTAGAGTGGCTGAGCAGGGCTACGTCTGGAGGCGCAGGGTGCAGATGGACGGTGGTTTGGGTGTGCTGCAGGACACGCGGGACTCCAGGGTGTGGAGGAGTCACTCCAGGTGAACTGTGCTGAGGACACATGAGCCCAAGCCCCGCCAAGGCTACGTGTCCCCACGGGAGTGCACAGGGCTACACGGAGCTAAACACTCACCAGTGTTAATGACATACGTAAACTCCATTACTTACATGAGGACAAAAAGGCCGTATTTAAAACAGCAGCCGTAGCCGGGCTCGGTGGCTCAGCCTGTGATACTGCGCCTTTGGGAGACTGAGGTGAGTGGATTGCCTGAGCCCACGGGTTCGAGACCTGCCTGGGCAGCGAGACCTCATCTCTACAATAAATCAAAAAATCAGCCGGGCGTGGTAGCGCATGTCTGTAATTCCGGCTACTTGGAAGGCTGAGGCGGAAGGATCGCCGGAGCCCAGCAGGTCAAGGCTGCGGTGGCCGGGAGCAGCTACTGCACTCCAGTCTGGGCGACAGAGTGAGACTCCAACTCAAAAAAATAAATAAATAAAATAAAACAGCAGCCGGGTACTGACGTCCCACAGGCCACATGTGGTATGAGTATTTGCTGTGGTGGAGCAACAGCAATAACAACAAAAATCGGCTGCGTTTTATGAAATGTCTGTTATAATGTAGAAATTTTAAGTAGTAGAAAGTCATAGAGAATAACAAAAATAATAGGTTTTCTTCTGGGAAACATTAAAATGATATAAACTAATATAAGCAGTTAATGTAAAAGCAGTCAACACATGGACTCATTGAAGCCTCAGTTGCCAGATTCTTCTGAACTGGGAGCCAGTGAGGACCCTCTCCAGGGGCTTTCCTGAATGCACCGACACTGAGTTCAAGGGCCTGCCCCACTGGGTTTGAGCATGGCGGCTGCCTGTGTGGCCTGGCCGGGGCAGTGGACCAGTTGGGTGTACTTACAGCCACCAGGATCCAAAAGAATGTCACTGAGAGGTGTGGGCCTGAGACGGTGTCATCCACATTCAGAGCAATGATCCCTCCAAGGACGGCAGAGATGCCCGAAATCACCTCGATGACCTGGAGGGGGACAATGGACACCACGCTGAGGCCACCATGCTGGAGTCTGTGCCTCCCGCCCCAGATTGCCCAGAATGCAGTGTGCAGACATGGACCCCAGGGGCAGGCCGTTGGTCGGGGCACCTCAATCTAGCTGTACTGACGTAGCGCCTCTGGACACACTGGGGTGGAGGGGGTGTCCCTGTCCGGCCCACCTCAGTTCCAGCCTGCAGCGGTGACTCCACACCACGTCTTCCCTGAAGTAAAGGGCTTCAGTGCTTCCCCATCGCTCCTCCTTTTTTTTTGAGTTAGAGTCTCACTCTGTCGCCCAGACTGGAGTGCAGTGGCCGCTCCCGGCTACCACAGCCTCGACCTGCTGGGCTCTGGCAATCCTTCCGCCTCAGCTTTCC
>NW_007074465.1:342064-347115 GCF_000164805.1 Carlito syrichta
ACAGGCTGAGCCACCGAGCCCAGCTCGCTCCTCCTTTCAACAGAAACTAAACCAAGGTCTTTATCTGACTGTGGTGGGGGCAGGGGCCAGGCCACCAGGCACCTGTCCCTGTCCCCCCAGGGCCTGAGGCTGACACACAGCACCAGACACTGAAGACTGGAAAAGAAACAGACGCACAAAAACCAGCATGTGTGAAGAACCACCATGAGAGGCAGAGCCCATGCTTGTGGAAAAGCCAGGCGTGCAGGCACAGCCAGCGGGACCTTGGGGCCAGAAGAGCCAAGGGGCTGAGTGGCCAGCAGGGCCAGGGACCGAGGGGCTGCAGGGCCAGGGGCTGAGGGCCAGGGACTAAGGGCCAGGGACTAAAGGACTTCAGTGCCTGTAACAGGGATGGGACCAGGCAGCCAGCCCCCCCACACCCCTCCTTCAGAAGGTACAGGACTCCAGGTAGACAAACAGAACTGAGTTCCCATCTGAGAAAGATTGTGGCCAGAAGACGGGACACTCCAGAAACAGAGACCACCCACAGAGGACAGCAACTGGCCACAGCAGACGGGGGATGATAAATGCTCGGGGAAACCCCACCCAGAATTCTCTCCCGGGCAAAGTTATCACTTAGGAATGAAGTAAGCCAGCCCAAACTGGGGAAGCCCATCAAAAATAGGCTTCCAAAAAAAAAAAACCACATTAAGTGGAAGGAAAACGGAGCCTGTAGGGAGGACAGAAATACAAGAGATGGGAAGCAAAGGCTCTGACTGGATAAAGCAGGCAGGAGGCGGTCCGATATTTGGAGTGGAAAAGCAAAACACAACGACATGTTACAGGCCCCAGGTGGGAAAGGACAGTCCCATGCCACTCAGGGAACAGACACTGTACAGCTATCTATCAAGTGGGCATGTTAAAATATTAAGGACAGCCTCTAAGAGAATACTGACAAATGTATAATTTCCAATCCAAACTTCGAGGGAAAAGGAAGGAAGATTCTTCAACCAATTGAAAAGAAGGCAGGGAAGGAGAAAAACAAAGGTGAGGGGAGGAAAAAAAAAGGGAAAACAGAAAGCAAAAAAGAAAGGAAAAATAAGTCCATAATCACTCAAAGTAGATGGACTAAATTCAAAAGGCTAGAATGAGAATGACAGAGAAAATAATAAAATACAGTTCTATTTATGAAACAGAAACATACCAAAATATAAGGACAAGAAAAGTTGAAAGTAAGAAAAAGATGCACCAGGCAAATATTAGCTGAAAAATAAGTAGCGTACTTACATCAGTTGATACAGATTGTGTGGCAAAAGGCATTCTACAGAAAAAGAGGGTCACCATCCAAGAATAAGAAAAAACTGAAATTTTCCAGGGAGCATTCCAAACCTGCATGTAACTAAACACAGGGCTCCGAAAATCTATGCTGGAAAGCCACAGAATTATCAAGAGAAATCAGTGACGCGATGCTCAGACTGGGGCATTCACCAGCTCTTTCACTAATAGAATAAGCAGGCTCCAAATAAAAGATTCGAAGGGGCACAAAAGTCTTCAACATAGTCAACGACAGAGAACAACGGCATACTCTATGCTCAGGCCAGGGCACTTCAAGAGTGGACGGGGACGCAGAAGGCTCAAGAATTCCTCGGGACAGCGGTATCGGCCAGGACACTGTGACATCACACTCTGACCCCCACACATGAAAGAACAATGGCACCTTTCAGGATAAGGTAAGTGGCCACCAAGGATACTAACAGGCAAACTGAGAGACCTAGTCTGCAGCCGAGGCTCACGCCCACAAGTACAGGCCACCCAGCTGCATCTTAGTCGTCCTGGAATAGGGCTGTGATTCAGTCCAGCCCCACCCCCAATAACACCAGAAGGAAAAGGAAAGCTTTTCTTACTGAATAGGACTTTAGGATCCGAGCAGGAAACATCACTTCATCCAAAATGCTGGTGCTGTCAGAGATGGAACCCTGAGGAGACAGAACGCTGTCCTGCTGCAGTGTGTGGGACACGGTGGCCTGCCCGTGTGAAATGCTGCCAGTAGGTCTTCAGGCTCAAGGAAATGTTCACACACAGGCACTGTTCCTGTGTGTGAAAACGTGTTCCCCGCCATCCAGGCTGACAGGGCATCTTTAGCAGTCGTGGCCTCTCCCTGGGATGCCACGGGGTGGGGCACTGAGGGGATCAGCTGAGGGAGAGGGGCAGTATGTTGCCTCTGTCTCCATAGGTTCCAACGCCCACCTGCCCCTGGCTCCCATGGCCATGGCCTGGGTTTCCAAGATGCAGGAGACCTGGGGCTGCATGGGGACGCCCTCCTGCAGTCCCGGCCATCCTCAGAGAGCGAAACCAGGTCCTTGCCCCTCTGTGGGTGCAGGACCCACTCGCCCCGGTGCCACCTCCACATGCTCCACCCCACTGAGTCAGAAGCTGCTCCCACCTTCTTCTTCTTGCAGTAGTCCTCGCTGGACCGCGCAGAGATGATCACGGTGGCTGCCATGAGCAGCTCCAGCAAGAGGAGCAGGATGAGGTTGAAGTTGATCTGCCGGGAGAACATGCTTCAGGGCCCGCCCATCCCGCGAGCCCTTCGGCGTCCATGGGGAATCTCGCAGGCGGGCCTGCTCGGGGCTCTAGAGCTGGGTTGGCCCACTTTTCCAGCAAAGGCCAGGTGTCAGGTGTGGAGGGCCACACACCGTCTCTGTCTCACCTGAGTCTTTTGGGGACTTTGGGCTTTGAAAACCATTCTTAGCTCAAAGGCTGTACAAAAACAGTTGTGGGCCGGATTTGGCCCCTGGGATGTGGTCCACAGACCCTGACCTAAACCCTCCTTGTTCCCACAGAGGCCTGTACACAGGTGTTTACGGCAGCTCAATGCATAATCGCCAGAGACTGACCACAAGAGGTTTTTGGAGCCTGACTGTGCTGACAGTTACAAGAATCTACACATGCTGACATTCATGGAACCACACGTTTAACAAGTACACTTATCTGTGTGCTAGTATTAAAAAGAAAGAATGTAGAGCCATACAAAAGTCTTAGGATACAACAGAACCACAGGAAGAAATCAATAAACCAGCAATTATGGTGAAGAATTTAACACTCCTACTCAGAAGTGAACAGGGCGAAAAACAAAAACACAAGACGAAAGCTAAAATTTGGGAAAACGCCACATGAGCCGTGCCTTGTACTCTGTGTTCCCAGGCCCAGACCTCAGCCCTGCTGGCCCTGGAGAGACAGCCCCTCCTGGCCGCAGTTCCTCGGTGAAGGCCAGCGCCCACCCCCCCTGCTCTCTGGGCTTCTGCTCCCTGACTGTCCCTGCCCATGTCACCTGGGACCAGGCCCTAGGACTGCCCTGCACAGGCTTCCAGAGGTGCCCACATGGCCTCTGAGCCTCGCCCTGGAACCCCAGTAAAGGCTCTGCCCACGGCCCTGTTGAGCCCTCTGCCTGGAGTGGCATGGTGCCTCCTAGCAGCTTGCATGGTGGGGCTCCTTCTTGTGGGGCCTGAGGCACTCACCGCCTTCTCCATGGTGGTCATCCCGACCTGTGGCCTCACCACACCCAACAGTAGCAAAACCTCCATTTGAGACACATGCCATTAGCAAGTCTGATCTACAGAACTCTCTGTGCAAAATGAAACAGCGAATGTCTGTTCTTTTATAGCTTTTGTGGAACATTAACCGAACTGACCACCTCTTAGGCCACAAACAAGCCTTGGTAAATTCCAAAGAATCAGTACCCTATAGATTGTGTATTCTGATCATAGTGTAATCATATTAGAAATCAATAATAAATGAATGATTCTGAAAATAACCCCACGTCTGTTTCATCAGGTCCCTGGTGGAGAACCAAAGGAACGGCTGGAGGAGCATGTGTGAGAGGTGATGCCCAGCATGTGCCTGGGATGAAAAGGGGCCTCGGGACAGGATCGTGGGGCAGCTCCCAGGGCCAGAGGAAGGGCACGTCAAGGTCCAGCAAGCTGTGGCTATGGGCAGATGGCCTGCCCAGGGAGGAGGCGGTGGTCTTGCTGGATGGCAGTGGCCATCCCAGTGGGGGGCAGGGAAGCCATTCCCCAGCTCGCCAATGTCCTGTCTTTACCCCGTGTGGCCGTGGAGGCCAGCCGGCAAGGGTGCTGGCGGATGGCCCACCTCTAGGTACAGGCAGGGAGCAGCAAGTGGAAGGCGGGCCTGGAGGGGCAAGAAGGGACATTTCCAAACACTTAGAACTAAGTGACAAGGAAATGCCACATGTCAAGAGCTCCAGAGCTAAGCCAGCACTGAAAGGAGGCACGCGTCCAGAAACACCAACAGGGATGGAGACAGGGAGGCTCAGTGCTCTCCTCACAGTTGCAAAACGAGTAAACAGTAACCCAAAGACACAGGAAGGAAAGAGACAGCAGAAACCAAGAAGGCAACAAAAGCAAAGTGGCTCACTGAAAAGATGAATACGATAGACATGATAAAGACACAACCAATATTGTGAATGAAAAGAGAAATAACTATAGATGGTAAAAACTAAAAACAGTGAGGAATGCTGTGAACAACAATATGCCAGCCAATGTGAATGATATGGTTACATTTTTTTTTTTTTTTTGAGTAGGAATCTCACTCCGTCACCCAGGCTGGAGTGCAGTGGCACACTCACAGCCACCCCATCGTCAACCTGCTGGGCTCCGATGATCCTTCCACCTCAGCCTTCCAAGTAGCTGGAACTACAGGCATACACTATCACGCCCAGCTAATTTTTATTTATTTTAGTAATGAGGGCTCACCAAGTTGCCCAGGCTGGTTTTGAACCTGCGGGGCTCAGGCAATCCACTTAACTCACCCTCTCAAAGTGCTGGGATGACAGGCTGAGCACCAAGCACTGCCAGTTACATTTTTTATAAAAACATAAAAGGCAAAATTTGACACAATAGGAAATTTTAGTAATAATGAAAGCCCACTCCCTCACCAAAACCCCTAGATGAAGATAATTTTGCAGATGAGTTCTGTCAAACTTCCCAGAAACAGCCAATTCTTTTTTTTTTTTGAGTTGGAGTCTCACTCTGTCGCCCAGACTGGAGTGCAGT
>NW_007074465.1:347174-352917 GCF_000164805.1 Carlito syrichta
GGGTCTCGAACCCGCGGGCTCAGGCAATTCACTCACCTCAGCCTCCCAAAGGCGTGGGATTACAGGCTGAGCCACTGAGCCCGGCTGAAACAGCCAATTCTTATCATATCAAGTCGTTTCTAAAAATGGGAAAGAGTCACCTTGTTCGTTTTGCAAGTCTTGTATAATCTTGACGAAAGACACAGAGGCCCATGTCACTTACAGACCTTGCTGCACAAATCCCAAACACAACCTTGTCAACCTATCCAAATACTGGAAAGAATCCCACCATGACCACGGAAGGTTTACTGCAGGAAAGAAAAGTTCACCAATGTACTTCACAGTGTAATTAACTAAATAGAAAAGATCATCCTCATATATGCCAAAAAGCCACTACCATATTACAATTCATCACATATTTGTATTTGTAAAGCGACAAACCAGAACTTGAAGACAACATGTTTAACTAAGCCAAAGTGACATATCAAAAAGCTAGTGGAGAATCTTCAGAAACATTCCACTGAAAATCAGTAGTGAGACAGGGATGCCCATTAATATGACTGGCACAGTAGCTGGAGTTCTGGCGGAAGGAAGGAAAGAAGGAAGGGAGGGAGGGATTGAAGGGGAGAGAGAGGAAGAGAGAGAGAGAGAGAGGAGGGAGGGAGGGAGGAAATAGAGACATCAGGCCTGAAAGGGGATGCGGTCATTGCTTGCAGATGACATGATCACTAACACAGAAAAGCTGGGACCATCCACAGGAAAGCTACAGGAACAAAAGAGCTCAGCAAAGTTGCCAGACACAAAAGCAACTTATAAAATTCCATTTTCTAATGGGAAAAATAAGGTCTATACCTCAGACAATATATCGTACCAATGTCAATTTCCTCTGTCAATGTGCTCTGATCATGTGACAGATTGTCACCAGAGGAATCTGGGTGGAGGACACATAGCCACTCTTTGTACTATTTTTGCAAATTCTTTTGAGTCTTGAAATGTTTCTAAATAAAAAGTTTTAAAAGTTAATAGCATCTCTCTGTACCAGCAATAACCAATCTGAAAATATAAATTTTTTTTTAAAAGACACCGTTATTAGCAACAAAATCTGTACGTGATCTAGGAATCACTTAACCAGGAATACCAGCAGCATTCACAGCATTAGAGCCCAAAGAAAGGACAGAGAAGGTGACCTGAACACAATAAATGAAGAGATATAAAGAGTCAATGATGGGCAACTGAACATAAGAAAGATGCAGTGCTCATGAAAGTGGTTATAAACCTATGGCAATCACAACAGAACTCCAGCTGTGGTCTTACAGGAACTCGGTGAGCCTACTCCACAGTGTATCTCAAATAAGCAAGGCGAACTTTGCAAAAGAGGACAAAGCAGACAGCATGTCCCTCAAGCTCTCATAGCACGCTGCAAAGCCACCATGGTAGACATGCGTGTCGCCTGGGGATGGACAAGCCGGTGGGAGGTGGCGGAACCGCTCCTGCTGGGGAGATTAGTGCATTCTTTAGAAGCGGGCCCTGCATCTGCAAGAAAAACACATCTGGGTTTTCAGACACACTGAAAGAAGGCAGAGGAAGAAGTGGTCAAAAAGTCATAAGAAAATGTGAATCAAGACAAGACAAGGCAATCACTGCTGTCGTGTAAACTGGAGAGGACGGCATCTGACAGGGTGTCAGGACACAAGAGCCTCGGGCTGGTGGCGGGTGCCTGGCTAAATGGATACAGGTAGAATGTGTGACCCAGCAACCCCGCTTCTTGGTAAATGAGGCCCACAGAGAAGCGTGTCCGTGCCAGCCCCATCTGCAGAGTGGAGCTTCGGAGGTGCTGGATCTAGGCGTCCATCCCTAAAAAGGGCTGGCGGGTTATAGAGCACCCACTGTGGCCTCGGCGCCGCAGGAAGAGGCACCAGGCTGCACAGTCCCAGATGGGCTAGGTACCAGCAGAGCAGCTCTGCAGCTGTGCCACTGGGGGAAGGAAAAAACACAAACACAACAACAACCACATCTTCGAGGGCCCTGGGGCTGCCCAAGGGTAGAAGCACACAAAGTCAATGAAGGCTGACAGGGAAGCAGAGAGGAAGCATCCCAGCACCGCGCAGATAGGGCCTCATTCCCGAATGTTCTGCACTTGGCGGTGTTCTGTTTTGCCTCTGATAGGTGCGTCCCTGGACAAGACACTGTTTCGACCACAGTAGCTTCAGACAACCGTTCAGGAGCTTGGTGCGACGGGGACTCCACCCCGGAGGGTCTAGTTTCTCGCAGATTCTGGATCCATGGCCTGGGTAGAGTTGAGACCCCGCGAGCTTGAGCTCCAGGAGAGGACAGTGCAGTCCCCAGGCCACACTCCACAGGAGGGTGTCATGCATGTCCACCACACGTTTCTGAATGCCTGCTGTATGCCAGCACCATTCTGGGTGTGGCCATTTGTTTAGGTTGGGATTTCTGCTCTGAATCCAGCCTTCCTGAGCACACTTCCTGGCTCCAGGTGTGCATCCTCCAGGCTTTGCCCAGTGGGTGGCCCGGGGTCTGTGCATCTTCAGGATACCCCTGCAGATCCCACACTTGTTTCCAGGGGGCCTGCGTGGCATCGGTCACCGGGTATGAGGTGAGCGCTCAGGACAGAGAGGCATCTGGTTTGACCCCTCTAAGGTTGACTGGGAGCTAGCTCTTGTGGGTGGTGGGGCTCCCGCTCCTGGTGAGGTACATGTCTTTCCCGTGGAACTGCAGGGTCCTGCACACACCTGGGACCACAGCTCCTGCCAGAACTGCCACCCGTTCCCTCGGTGTGTGCTTCCACATCTGCCAAGGACAGTGCGGTCTCGCCTACCCGTGCCGCAGCCATGCAGGTTTAGACCTGCACGCTAGGTGGGAAGTAGGATCTGCTGTGCATGCCCACACCATTGGTGCCTCCCGGGTTACATGACCGCTGTCCACACACGTGGGGCCACTCTAGGCTAACCCCTGTCCCACCACCTTGTTTATTAGGATGGCTTTGTCCTAATCTTGGCTGTGGGGGGTACACCCCCAAGCTTGTCTTCAAGGGGTGTTCCCTTCCCTGGCCCCGGGGTCTCTACACAGACCTGCAGGGACTCTAATGGTAGACGTGCCTGCCTGGATGGGGTTGAAAGGAGGCCCCTCCATGACACTGGGTCTCGTGTGTCCTGTCTTCCACATACTTGGACTGTCCTAGTGACGAGTGTCGTGACGTTCCACCAAACAGTCTCGCAGGCATTTGGCCTGCTGCATTCCTGGGACCTTTCTATGTTTACTTCTGTTACATGACATCTGTATTTAAATCACATGTTCGGGTCTCCATTGCTGGCGGGTCGATGTCTTACGCCGTTTGTGACTTGCTGTGTGCGCTCCGTGACGCCAGCGTGATGTGCGGAGGAAACTGCTGCGTCTGCACCCTGAGCAGCTGGGGCACTCTCTGGGAGGCCCATGTGCCGCCCACTTTTCTTGCCTGGCCAGGCCCTCTACACGTGCTTTTCCCAATCTGTGAGAAGGTGCGTTCAACATTGCACACAGAGCGGCGCTTTCCATGAGGTTCTCTGATCAGGCCCTGGGCTCCTATGAGATTCTCCTCAGTGGGCGTCATGGTTTAAGTGACAACACCCTTCCATTTCCTTTGAGGTAATAAAATGGCTGTGTCTTACATCAACAGCAGCACAGATCTGAGGAAGCAGTGTATTGTGTCCCTGCTAATTTTTTAAAACTGCAGCAAAAGAATTGTTAAAAATATTGTTTTTCAGTAAATCCATCCACCAGAATCAGTTATAAGAGTTCAGTAAAGACAGTTCTTTCCTTCAGAAGCATAGGCACAATCCCCAACCTCTGTCAAACTCCAGAGCTGTGATACACATGCCCCGTGTGTTTCCAACTCAGCATACACCCACAGACATGCGCCGGTGCCGGCGTGGAGCCATGGGCACCAGGCCTCAGCTGGAAGACATAGCGGGGAGCTGCCCAGACCCCAGCCTTCCCTGGAGACTCACGTTTATTGCTGATGGGTTCAGGACTAGTTTGCATCCAAACCATATCAAACACGTGGTAGTCACAGCAAATGTGGAAACAAACAGTATCTGGAAGTTAGGCATCTGCAAAACATGGCAGGGGTTTTTTCCTTCCTTCAATAACAAAGAAATGAAGGTGAAAAGGCATCAAACCCAACTGCAGGCCATTCACTAAAAATCCTGAAGACTGCAACAGGAGTCGGGGGTGGGGCCCTGCGAGCTCAGGTCTCTGTCCTGCTCCCACAGCAGAGGCTGGGGAAGGGTGGGAGTCCCACAGTCTGGGGGGACAATTCCTGAGAGCCATAGGTGTGCATCCCTGTGTGCACACCTGTCCTGTCCACCACAGGTGGGATTGGGCCTCCACGCCTCCCCGCCCAGCCATCAGCTCGAGCCTCAGCCAGGGCCTTGGGGCAGCCTCCACATCTGCAGAGGATGGACGGAGACTGGACGGACACTGGACTCACCGCATTGACATTTTTCCTCGAGACAGCGAAGCTCACAATTGCCGAGGGGATGCACTGAAATGAAACCAGAGCCTGTGATATGAGCCCCCGCACCAGTCAAGCTGCCACCATTACAGGTGTGAGTCACCCACCTGGCCCACATTACTTTAGAATCGTGTAATGTGGGCCAGGCGGGTGGCTCAAGCCTGTAATCTCAGTCCTTTGGGAGGCCAAGGTGAGAGGATCGCCCCCGACCCCATGGCCTTGGCACTGTAGGAGATTTCAGAAACAGCACAAAGCTCTGGGGGAGTGCAGTCCCCAAGCCCCAAGGCAGGCTCCTGCCAACTCCTGGCAGCTGATGCAGAGGCTAGAGAGCAGAGGGCCAGCTCCAGCGCTAGCGTCTGCAGAGCGAGGCTCCGACCTGCTTCACCAGGAATTCTCAAATATGCCCAGCCCTATTTGAAACCAACATCAGATGAAGAGATCATAAAGGAGGAACTAGGGGCCGAAATCTGTGTGTCTCGGAGCACAGAAACTTGAGGGTATGGCGGTGGGTGCCGCCGAGGAACATTGCTCACGGAGCCTGCGGCACAGCGTAAGTAGTCCATCTCAGAAGGAAACACATTCCCCAGGTACAGCGAGAATCCCGAGGTCACAAGCAGGCAGCTCTGCAAAAGAGCAGCACAGGTCCAGGTCAGAACCAGCTGTCTGGAGATGAGGCACCAACCCCTCCACCACGACTTCACGGATCCTCCATGTTGGCGACTAACCAACATCCCACGACATCCACTGGGCCTGCATCTGGACTGCCTGACCTGGACTCCTCCCCATAGGACAGACACAGCCATGCTGCAGTCCAGAAAATGGACCATCCTCCCAGCCCAGTGTCAGGGCATGCACCCTCACACTGTGAGTGGTGGGAGAGGAAGGGAGTCTGCCAATATACAAAGCAAGAAATGATACCCCTCCCCAGGAAACACCCTCACTCCAGCATGTTCAAATTCAGGGGCCTCCAGATCCCACCCCTGACATAGTGACTCCATCCTAGGAAAAGATCCCACCTTACGTTGTAAAGACATCATGCCAGCAGGGACTGGAGGCTGTGCCTTGTCGGCACCCAGTCAGACAAGGACGTCACAAGCACACGTGGTCTACCCCCAGTCCTCACCCAAGGGCTTTGTGGCCATAAAAAGACAGGACTCACCGAGCTCGGTGGCTCAGCCTGTAATCCCGCGCCTTTGGGAGGCTGAGGTGAGTGGATTGCCTGAGCCCACAGGTTCGAGACCCGCCTGGGCAGCA
>NW_007074465.1:353022-358254 GCF_000164805.1 Carlito syrichta
CGAGTGCCTGTAATTCCGGCTACTTGGAAGGCTGAGGCGGAAGGATCGCCAGAGCCTAGCAGGTCGAGGCTGCGGTGGCCAGGAGCGGCCACTGCACTCCAGTCTGGGCGACAGAGTGAGACTCCAACTCAAAAAAAAAAAAAAAAAGACAGGACTCTGCGGGCTTGAAACGGCTATCTTAGCAGACCTTGCCTAGCTGTCACTCGTGATAAGCGCCGGGCACCTGCCAGTGGCAGGCCCTGCCCTCATCAAAGACTCTCCCTTGTGAGACACTGACGTCGCATCCTCAGTCCAGGCCACGTGGAACCCAGGGTGCTCACAGAAAGGCCCAGCAGTGGCCTGGCAGCTCCTTACCTAAGTGTCCATATATCAGCGCAAGGATGGCCCAGGATGTCAGGGAAGTCAGATATCTGGTGCTGCCCCCACACCAGCCCAGGCCCGCACCCTCAGATCCCCGGCTCCCTCCTAGCTGGCCCTGTGCCCTCCTCGGATGCCAGCTGCTCACTTTGCAGGGACAGCCTGGAGCCTGGGACACGACCTCCACCTCTGTAGGGGCCAGGGCTCACCGAGGCCACCCTGGGCGGATGCACGACCCTGGGGGCTCAGCGTGGCCCTTGGACTGCCCTCCCTGGAGGGTGGACACAGCCACTGCCTGATATATTTCAGTTGACACAAGCAAACGTGCATGGCAGCATCCCCAAGGCGCCACGGCAGCAGGACTTGCCGGAAGGCAGCTCTGCCCCACCTGGGGCCCCAGGCCGGCCAAGGGCGGTACCGGGGACCCTGGCACTCACCCCCATCAGCACGGAGAAGACCCATGTCTTGTAGCTGAAGCACGGGGGCAACCTCTTGGACAGCTGGAGGTCACTCGGCTTCGTGTCCGGGGCATAGCTCCCGGGGTCCTGGCGTCCCCGCTCCAGCGTGGGCATCCGGTCGTAGGCGGTCTCCTCCCTGAACTGCTCCTGCGTCATGGTGCTCAGGTACAGGCACGGCACGGGGATGGCACGGCGGCCGCTCTGCATTTATAGCCATGTGTCACCAGCTACTCATTTGTGACAAAATGATCGCTGACTCTGACCACTATGAAAAAACTTCAGAGTTGTTTTCAAGAAACGCCTTTTTAACAAAGAAATGATGTTCACACTGAAGTTCTATGAATTTGAAGAGGAAAATAAGCACTCCATTCTAGAAGTGAGGAAAATCACTCTCCAGGCACAGCCGGCCTGAACAGCCCGGGTTCAGGTGAGATTTTAGGCTTTGCGTGCCTGGTGGACCTGGGTCTTCCAGGTACAAAGCCTTTCAACCTCCGTGAGCACCTTCCTTCACCAACCCGGGGCATGGGGGCGCACGGCACGTTGGACTGCTCCGGGGTCACACAACAAGACTGCAAAATACACATCTACTCACCGTGTGACGGCTGCAAGCTGCCCTGCCTGTGGCTCGGCTGCAGGAGCACTGGTCTCTGGGTGAGGGGCATCGGCGGGAGCTATTCACACACAGAACAAAAGCTCAGCAGAACTGCACTCTGGCCAGGAAAGAGAGCCGCCCCTGCATCTCAATGAGGGGGCAAACCAAGGGGATCCTAGAAACAGTCCGTGTGGTTGTGTAACCACCGGCTCGGAGCTGCCTTAGGTGGCCAGGGAAGGAAGGTCCTCTGGGTTGCTGCTGGCCGCAGATCTCCGAGCCTTGGAGAATCATGTAAAGTGGGCCGGGCAGGTCCAGAATCCCAGCAGGCCTGTTCTGAAACAGACAGCCTTGACGCCAAGGTCTTACACATCTGACCTCACAGTGGGAATCTCCTTCCCAAGGTCACCCGAACTTCCACACACTTGATGTGGCTGGCGTGGCCCTCAAACTGCTGGGAATTCGCCCCCTGCGCTTGGTGTGGGCAGCCCCAACGGCCGGCAGGCCCAGTCCTGCTGCACCCTTTATCTCTGCTCTCCAAGCAGAGAAAAAAGACACTAATGTGTCGCCCAGAGACACTGGCGCCCTGACAGTTACAGCGACAGATTCTTTGTGCACATTGTAAAAAGGCTCAAGCCAGAGCTTCTGAAAAAACAGCTCCTTAACTCATGAACCCACATAAAACTTGAACAAAATTATCAAGTTTCAGACCATGGAATTTCCTGTTGCCTTCCTTAGTCTCAACCAAGCAAGAGGAATTTTCATAAACTGTAACCTCTGAAGAAGTCACAAATAATTCTGGATTAAGAAACCTCCCAAACTTCTTTATTGACTGTTTTTTAAAGCAATAAACGGGATTGGTGGAATTGGTCCAACCGGGTTGAAGCCTTCTGTGTTTCTTTTGTTTGAAGAAAAACGTTAATCGGATTTCACCATCTTTGTGCCTTTCAAAAGTTGCTCTCTGCTAAGAAATACAGACAAGCTGCTTTGAACCACAGGCTGCAGGGCAAACTCCTCAGGTACCCAGAGTCATAAGCAGTCACTTGAGACATGCATCCTTGCTGACATCCTAGGTTCTAGAACGAGGCCTGTTCTTTCATGCAGCAAAACAAGTCAAACAAGTGATTGTTCCTCCCGCTCTGCCCGCAAGGAGCCACCCCCCACCTTCCACACAGCTGCAGCCCTTGAGCAAACACTCGCCGAGGCAACAGAACAGGCGACCGGCCTTCCCACATGCAGTGTACGTTCCACTGGGAGACGGGGCACACAAGCGGAATAAATGAGTTTGTTCCATGGCAACACGCTAGACTTTCTCTACGAGAGAGAGGTCAGGGGAGGGAAGTAGAGGGTTGCCATTTAGACCAAGGGGCAGGCCTCAGTGAGGAGGAGGCCTTTGAGCAAAGACGGCAGAAGCAAGGAGGGAGTCCGGCTGGGCTGGAGCAAAGGCTACAGGCTGGCAGCGGCAAGGACCCTGCAGGGAGAAAGAGAGCAGGTGGGGCCTCTGGGACCAGGCCGGCGGCACAGAGATTACTTGGCTTTGACTCTGAAGTGCACCACTGGAGCGGTTTGGGCAGAGCTGCAGCAGCCACCAGGTGGGGACAGGCTGGGACAGCAGGCACTGGCCAGCATCAGGGTGGCGGCAGAGGAATCTAGACCAGTTTAGAAGAGCCGACACAATCTGCCGTCAGAGCTGTGGCTGCGTTTGTTCGGAGCAGTGAGGACAGAGATGGGAAGATGGGTGGAGCAGGTATACAGCGGGGTCCTGAGGTTCTCTCTGCACCTGACAAGGCCAAGATGCCTGTGGGATGCCTGTGCGTAGCTGCAGAAGAGCCCAGAACCTCGAGACGTCCTAGGCGCAGTCCTAGAGGCGCCAATGGCCATGGCAAATGGCCCAGTGGGAAGCTGCTGAGCTGCCCAGCCCTCAGCAGCACACTCCCATATCTGCGGAAGTCTCCCCCCAACAGCCAGTCGTCGTGGGACCTTTGTCCCTCCCATGTGTATTTGCAGCCAGGAGCCTGAGATGAAGACTAGCTGGTGCTTCGTCAATGTTAGAGAAAGACTCATCTCTCAGTTCCCAGAAGAAGCCGCCATTATACTGTGCATCTATGGACAGGCCAGATCCAGGCTGTCGTCCAACTGACAGACCCAACCTGGCAAAATAAAGATATGCCAAGCAGAACGACGCTGGGCCTCCAGCCAACAATAGCAGAGTACATTCACGAAAGGAGACTATTTGTAGGGAAAAGCCTCAAGAAATGTCTTCTAGTTTATTTTATTAAGCTCGGGGAAAGGTTCTTTTTTTCTCTATTTCAATAGCTTTGGGGGCACAAATAGTTTTTGGTAGCATGGATGCACTGCATAGCCTCAAGAAATTTTAACGACTGGAATTCTCCAGGGTTTATTCTCTGACCATGAATACATTAAATTAGAAATCAACAACAGAAAATTTTCTGTAAAATCTCCCAATACTTAGAAATTAAACAATATATCTCTCTTTTTTTGAGTTGGAGTCTCACTCTGCACCCAGACTGGAGTACAGTGGCCGCTCCCAGCCACCGCAGCCTTGACCTGCTGGGCTCCAGCGATCCTTCCGCCTCAATCTTCCAAGTAGCTGGAATTACAGGCGCACACTACCACGCCCAGCTACTTCTTTGATTTATTGTAGAGATGAGGTCTCGCCAAGTTGCCCAGGCGGGTCTTGAACCCGCGGGCTCAGGCAATCCACTCACCTCAGCCTCCCAAAATGCAGGATTACAGGCTGAGCCACTGAGCCCGGCTCTCTCTCTCTTTTTTTTTTTTTGAGTTGGAGTCTTACTCTGTCACCCAGGCTAGAGTGCAGTGGCACACATGCTCACAGCCACCCCAGTGTTGACCTGCTGGTTTTGTTTTTTTAAAGAGATATATCGTGACTGGGCTCGGTGGCTCAACCTGTAATCCCAGCACTTTGGAGGGCAAGCTGGAAGGATCACCTGAGCCCAGTAGGTCAAGGCTGCAGTGGCCGAGCGTGCCACTGCACTGCAGCCTGGGTGAAATAGTGAGACTCCAACTCCAACTCAAAAACAAAAACAAAACCATGGGTCAAAAAGAAATCACAGGGGAAATCAGAAACTGAATGAAAACAAAAATACAAGTCAAATTTTGTAGAATGCAGCTAAATTAGAGCTGAAAGAGAAATCTGTAGTAGTTTTAAATGCTTATATTTGAAATAGAAGAAAGTTTCAAAAGTATCTAATTTTCCACCTTAAGAAGCTAAACACACACACACAAAACCAAAAAAAGTAGAAAGTGAGAAATAATAAATAATGGAAATCATTGAAATAGGCCTGGTGCAATGGCACATGCCTGTAATCCCAGCACTTTGGAAGGCCAAGACAGGAGGACTGCTTGAGCCCAGGAGCTCGAGACCAGCTTGAATAACATAGTGAGATCCATCTCCACAAAAGATCAAAATATTAGCTGGGCATGGTGACATGCATCAGTAGTCCCAGCTACTTGCTGAGGGAGAAGGATGGCCCGAGGCCAGGAGGTGGTGCAGTGAGCCATGATCCAGCCACTGGACAGAGTGAGACCCTGACTCAAAAAGAAAGAAATCATTGAAATAGTAAAATATAAGCTGGGTTTGGTGGCTCAGCCTGTAATCCCATGCTTTGGGAGGCTGAGGTGAGTGGACTGCCTGAGCCCGTGGGTTTGAGACTCGCCTGGGCAACTTGGCGAGACCTTATCTCTACAATAAATAAAAAATTAGCCAGGCGTGGTAGTGCGTGCCTGTAGTTCCAGCTACTTGGAAGGCTGAGGCAGATGATTGCCGGAGCCCAGCAGTAGAGGCTG
>NW_007074465.1:358342-359041 GCF_000164805.1 Carlito syrichta
AAGACCCCAACTCAAAAAAAAAAAAAAAAAAGAAAAAGAAATAGTAAAATATAAACAATAGAGAAAAATCAATGAAACCAAGAGGTGTTTAAGACTGATAAAATTGGTACATCTTAGACTGACCAATAAACGAGACAAGATTAATTAACCAATGTAGAGAATGAAAGATGGCTCATTATTACAGACTACACAGATATTAAAAGGATAATATTCTGAACAACGTCATGCCACATAGGATGAATTGGACAAATTCCTTAAAAGAAGTTACCAACGTTTATTTACTCAGTATCACATTGATGACGTGAATAGCCCCATAGCTGGGTGCAGAAGCTGAATCTGTAATTTAGAACCTTCCCACAAAGCAAGCACCAGGCCCAGATAGGTGACTGCACCACACATGCAGAAACAAATCAGACTCACCCTACACGGCGTCTCACATCAAGGAGGAAGAGCGCTCCTGACCCATTTCTTTCTTTCCTTTCTGTTGCTGGGGTCTCATTCTGTCGCCCAGGTTGGAGTGCGGTGGCATGCTCACAGCTCACGCAGCCTTGATTTCCCGGGCTCAGGCAATCCGCAGCCTGCCGAGGAGCCCACCACCAGGCTCAGCTAATCATCCGACGGTCTGCATCGACGAGGTCGCCACGCTGCTCCCGCGCTCGGGCCACCCACCGCCTCGGTCGCTCCCGGCCGGACCCCCGC
>NW_007074466.1:0-4003 GCF_000164805.1 Carlito syrichta
GAGGCCCGGGGGGTCGGGGGGCCTCGCCCCCCACCCGCCGCCCGGCCTCCACCGCGGTCCGCAGCCCCCGGGCCGTGCCCTGGAGGAGATCCGAGGGCGAGCACAGGTCAGCCTGGGGAGGAAGAGCAGGGCAGATGGACAGGGACAAAGACAGACGTCAGGCGCAGCAGCAAGACCGCCCTGCCCACCCCTGCCCTCACGTGCCACGGCCAGAGCCTCGCCACATGCAGACGTGCAGCACAGGGACGCGCAGGACAGGGGGACGCGCTTCCTCCTGGGAGCAGACACCCTCTGCGGGCGGAACCCCCCACCCATGCAATTGCTCAGCTGCGCACAGGACGCCACCCTGCAGAGACGGCCCCCTTACCTCAGGCACCCCCATTTTCCGACAGGCTTCTAGGAAACTCTCCACGTTCTTCCGACACTTGAGGGCACTGAGTTTTGGCTGGAGGTGGGTAGGGAGAGAAGACGGGTGAGGGAGAGTCCACAGGAAACCCCCGCCCCAGGCCCGCCTTCTTCCCGGCCCTGACTGACCACAGCAGGTGAGGGCACGTGAATGAAGGGCACCGAGCGCGGCCGCAGCTGGTTGGCCAGCTGGCAGAGGATGACCCCGTTGGCCAGAGCCTCGGCCAGGTCCTCAGGCAGGGGCTGCTGCAGCCGTGACTCGAGGACCTGAGGGGCATGGGAGAGAAGGAGCAGGCTGGGGCCAGCAGGAGACCCGTGCCCGCCCTTTCTGTCCTCGGGGAAGCCCCAGGGTGGGCAGAGGAGCGTTGCAGGAAGCCTGGGTCCTGGGGAGGGAAACTCGGAGAGGCGCCATGCTGAGCCACGGAGCTCCCACTACGGCTTACCTGGCGCAGTTGAGTCATTAATTCCTTCTCGTCGGGAACCTGGGGGGATGGTCGGGGCCTCAAGACAGAGTCTGGTGAGGAAGGGCCTGGGAGAAAAGGAGGGCACGGGGGCTGTCTCCACTGCTCACCACTGCCTTTGAGGCTGGGTCCCATGATCTGCCACTCACAGCTACCACCTCTCTGCTTGTGGGATTTTCAACACACACAACAGACCCAGCAGGGGGACACGCCCAGCAGTTACTGCTGGCTGGCACAGGGAGACCCACCTGAGCCACTCTGTGAGGAGGAACGGAAGAGGAAGCTGTTTGGCCTCTGAATGGAGCCGAGCGGCCGGGGAGCAGGTGCTGTCGCTGGGGGCCAGAGCCAGGGACGGGGCAGGTGAGAGCGGCGTCCTCTCGGTGCCCTACTCTTCCCGCAGGCTGCCAGGTCCCCACCACCCCTGTGCCCGCACAGGCACCCATCCTCCTCCAAAGTCCCCGTCCCACCTGGCCCAGGTACAGGAAGGAGCTCCTGGGGGGTGGGGGCAGCAGTAGGGGCTCCCTGCCCCACAGCAGCTCCCAGGTGGGTGGCACTGGACTTGGCTGGGCTGCTGAGGAGAGGCAGAAGGACGTTAGAGGGGACGTCGGGGAAGGGTTGGAGGAGAGGACTCGGGGGGAAAACCTACTTGCAGGTGGCTTGCGTGGCCAAGGCGGCAGCCCCTCCCCCAGCAGCCCTAATCCCCGGCTTCAGGAAACTGGAATAGCAAGGAGAGGTGGAGTCAGCCCCAGGGCAGAGCAGCCGGGAGGAGCAGCTCGTTTCCACCCATGTCCAGGACCACCATGTCCAGCAACAGCCCTCTGTCCACACCCGTCCTTCCTGGGGGTCCCCCACGGCCCGCTCTGCTGCTGCTGCTGCTGCTGCTGCTGCCGGCGCTCACGCTCCTGCCACAGCTGCAAGGTGTCTGGACGCCGCCGCTCCTCCCCTGCTGGTTCCTCCCGCCTGAGGAGCCAAGACAGAGGCAGACCCCAGCCGGGGTCAGAGGAGGAAGGCCGGGGGGCTGGGAGTAACGGGCAGAGTGCTGGCTCAGGGGCTCTGAGTACCTGCTGCTTGGCGCCTTCTCCTTATCCCCTGCCGCAGGGCTTAATTCGGGGGGCCGCTGCTCCTGAAAAGAGAACAGCACCGAGACTGAGCAAAGGCCTGAGCCCCCAAGCCTGCCCGTCTCTCGGCCTCCAGTTTCCCTTCTGCTGGCGAAAACACATGGAGGAGTCCCCACCTCGGCAGCTCCGCGCTCGTCGTCCTCCCCAGGGACGTGGCTGTCGATGAAGTCTATCTGCTCAGGGTCTCCGTCAGCTGGAGAGGCCGGGCCATGTCAGCAAGCAGGCGGGACCCCCGAGCCCTCGTCCTCAGCCACCTCCCTGCTAACTCGGCTACTCACCAGAGCCATCCTCCCTCCGTTCTCTGGGCCCCCGGGCCAGCTCTGAGACCCGGAATGACAGCTCCGAAAACTCATCGGTCGACTGTAAAGGCCAAGATGAAGGAATGGGAGATGGCCTCCGCAGGGGCTCACAGGGGTTCAGGGCCAAAGGAGCTCACGCGAGATCGAGACTGGGGCCTGCTGCTGAGCCAGCCCTTCCCTGGGGCACCGGGCAAGGGACGGAAGAGGACAGCCTTGGCCCCACTTGGCACCCCGAGACTCAGAGGCACTGGCCAAGGTCTCCAGCTTGGAGGCTCTCTTCCAAGGCTGACACCCGAGTCTGCCTTGGAAAGGGGCCCGTACCTCATTCCCAGACCACCTCTTGCTGCCACTGTCAACGCTGTGGAAGCCCGAGTCCAGCCCTCCATCGTACCGACGGCCCGGAAACAAGTCCTCAGCAGGGCTGGGGCACCAGGGAGAGGTGGTCACCTCAGCCGCACAGCAGCCCCCTCACCCTCCCAAGGAAGAAAAGAGGCTTCCTCCCTTCCTTCCCTCCCACCTGGGGCTTACCAGGGACTGAAACTCGGGGGCCGAGAAGGCGCCAGGTCCCCCAGTGCAGAGCCACGCTGCCCAGCCTCTGTGGACAAATACTTGAAGATGTGGAGTTTCCCCTTCAGGCAGATCTGCGTGTGAAAGGGCACATGTTGGTAAGGGAGGAGCGGGAGGATGGCTCTCCAGGTCCTACCTGCTGCCGAGGGACCTCCCCCCCTCCTGCCCAGCCTTATGCCTGTTCCCACGGTCCACCCAGGCCCATGCCTCACCTGGGCAGGCGGGCTTTGCAGGGGGTTGCTGTCCAGCAGGATGACCTGCAGGTGCCTGAGGCGGCAGAAGGAGACCGGGATGCGGGAGACACGGTTACAGGAAAAGTCCAGGCGGACGAGAGGAAGGTCCCCCAGCTCTGGGGGTGGGTGAGGGAAGAGTCAGGAGCGTGTCCGAGGATGGGGCCTGGTGCTCACTTCCTCACCCTCCGCTGTGGCCAGCCAGTCGCCCCTGGGCCGTCGCCACCTCTCCTCTGGGCGGCAGGGCCACTCTCCTTCCGGTGCCCGTCTCTCCTCAAGCCCGGCCCCTTCTGAGCCGAGTCTCCCCAATACGGCCCGCAGGACCTCAGCTCCTTCTCCCTCCACACTTCAGCCGACCCTTCGTTCCCTGTCGACTGGCCCAAGACACAAACCAAACGATGGCACGCGCAGCTCAAAACTCCTCTGTGATGTGCAGCCAGGGCTGCTGAGGCTGAGTGCTTTGTGCCTTGTACTAGTCCAGCCCTGCACCCTGGGTGCCTGTCCACAGGAAGGGGTGTCTTTTGCTAATTCTTGAAAAGGCAGTCTGGAATCATGGTGGCACTAGACAGAATAAAAATCACAGCTCCCTAATCTAGTATGATCAAGGCTTGCTTTCTTTTTTTTTTTGAGTCAGAGTCTCACTCTGTCACCCGGGCCGGAGTGCAGTGATACACTCACAGTCACTACAGCCCTGACCTACTAGGCTCAGGTGATCCTTCTGCTTCAGCCTTCCAAGTAGCTGCACCACCATGCCCAGATAATTTTTTGATTTACTGTAGAAACAAGGCCTTGCCATGTTGCCCATGCTAGTCTTGAGCCCATGGGCTTAGGCAACCCTCTTGCCTCTGCCTCCCAAAGTCCTGGGATTACAGGCGTGAGCCACCATGCCTGACTTTTTTTTTTTTTTTTTTTAAGTCAGAGTC